>NC_046154.1:84795523-84941487 GCF_011064425.1 Rattus rattus
ATCAAACTCAGATTTAAAGTACATGAGGTACATTTGTTGCTCAACCAAATCAAAAGTCAACTAAAAGCCACAAAGCATTCCCTCTGTCCCCAATCATTATAATGTCTTTGTTTGCTCAGTGTAACAGAAGAGGAGGAGATTAATAGAATATCAGTATAAAATATGCAACTTTGGCATAATAATGATTTCAAGAGGAGGCAATTGGTTTAAAATAGATAAAAAGAAAGCTCCCTGGCACTTCTTAGATAAACTAAGGCTTTCTAGTATCTTTTCTACCTGCCTAACAAGCTTTTGAAGTGGTGCTCCCCATGCATTCTTGTAGAATGTCACAGGTTAATATCTCAGGATGAGCTTAGACCTTGATCTACCCACAGGTGACAACAGTGATTCTGTCATCCAGGCCTGTACTCCTTACCAAATTCTGTTTTTCAATTTTCAACACACTTACCCTCATTTTTCAAAAACTGTATTGTTCTAAGTTGAACATTTCATTAGAGTTAAAAATTCGAACCCTGTTTCTGAGGGTTCTTTTCCTGAATGTTCTCTAAATGTATAAACATATGTTAGAGCACTTGTTTGTTTATTCACATGCTACTCTATTTTTGTTCTTACTGAGGTTACAGAGCTAATTACTCAGAGAGCTAAAAAGAAAAGTTTTCTTTCTTCATTCTTTTCCATCTCCTATTGGCAGAATTCAGATATCAGCCCTTTTCAAGTAAACTGTTTAGGTCTGTTACCCTCCATAAAAAGTCATGTTTAATTTCTATCAACTGGTAACATTTTTAGTGGTTAGATCAGTCTTAGATACATATTTATCATTCAACATATATAGACTGTATCTAATCTACTTATTTACTATCATAAGAATCTTTTTGTAATTGTATGAAGAATGACAAAACTTTATTTGTGGAAAGTAACAACCTTTCAAATATATGACACAAACCCCAACCCATTTAATTCCGTTGTGGTCTGATTTTTAAATCTCAACATATTGGGAATGCTTGGTTTGTCCAACAATATTATGCCTCCAAATAATTCCCACAATCTATTCTAGGAATTTAATAGTGTTCTTCTGCACAAGAAAAAAAGTAAACATTTTTGATGCTATAGAACAAAGAATGTTGTTGCATATAGGAGATGTATTGACTTCTGATGTTCTGAAAACATAAATAATACAGTCACAGGCAGAGATGTGAGTCTAAAGATGCTACAGTTTCCAAGTTTCATCTCTCTTTACAATGAGTCCCTGTACAAAAGCACACCAGTGTTTGTACAAATGATTATTTGCACAAAAAGATAGTTTATTACAGCAGTAGACAGGGAGTATAAAGGTGAAATAGCTCTCCCAAGTGGCTGTCTATCAGAGGGCAAGAAGGAAGAAAAGGAGGAAATGGAGGTCCACGGTGACATTTTATGGGTCATTAACATAGTAATTGCCTCATTCTAGTTCATATAAGGTCTCTGGCTTTTCTGAGGATGCTACGTTTGCTAAGTAAACTTCCGACATGAAGAGAACTTACTTGCTGCTGCCTTTCCTAGGCTAATTCCTAAAACTCTCTTCTCCATTATTTCCTAGTCTCCTGTGTAATAGAAACAAACAGTGGGTTCAGCAAAACTTCATATGTAATCACAGCTGATGGATGATTCATTACTATCTTCAATACTATTAAAATTCATCTTCTTTTTTTTTAAAAATTTATCTTCTTAAAACTTCTAAAATATCAGACATTTGTTTACAAGAAATGAAAATTTCAGGTAGTAGTTTTTGATTGCATTTGACTATCTGTACCTATTTGTATGCAGCTTATTCTGTTTTTTTAAGAAGTTATATATCATGTGTTTTAAAATGAAGTAAGATTTGGGGAATAATAAGAGAGCACTGAGCATGGTGAATGCCTCCTCTTTAATCAAGTGAGTTGGAAGCCAGGTGTATTGTCAGTATACATATACTTTAGAATCAGACTTATTTTCATCAATTGCTTAGATATTGTTTAACTTATGGGTTCACTGCTGTGAGCAGACACCATGACCAAGGTAAATTTTATAAAGAACAGCATTGAATTAGGCAGGCTTAGAAGTTCAGAGGTTCACATAGCAGCATTCAGGCAGATATGGTACAAAAGGAGTTAAGAGTACTACATCTTCATCAGAAGGTTGCTAAAAGCATCTGCTATCACCTGAGTGTTTGAACCTAGTCATTCTGACTGGAATGAGGGTATCTCAGGGTTGTTTTGATTTGCATTTCCCTGATGACTAAGGATGTTGAACGTTTCTTTTGGTGTTTCTCAGCCATTCGGTATTACTCAGTTGGGAATTCTGTTTACCTTTGTACCCAATTTTTTAATAGGATTATTCGATTCTCTAGAGTCTAACTTCTCAAGTGCTTTGAATATATTAAATAAAACTCTCTATCAGATCTAGAATTGGTAAAGATCTTTTCCCAATCTGTTGGTTGCCATTTTATCCTAATTGCAGTGTCCTTTGCCTTACAGAAAATTTGCAATATTTTTTTAGATATATTTCTTTACTTACATTTCAAATGCTATTCTCTTTCCTGGTTTCCTGTCCATAAGCCCCCATGCCCTCACATCCCCCTCCCACCTACGGGTATTCCCCCTATACATCCCCTTTACTACCCCCCCATATTCCCCTGCACTGGGGGTCCAACCTTGGCAGGACCAAGAGCTTCCCCTTCCACTGGTGCCCCAACAAGGCTATTCTGGACTACATATGCAGTTGGAACTTAGGGTCAGTCCATGTATAATCTTTTGGTAGTGGTTTAGTCCCTGGAAGCTCTGGCTGGTTGACATTGTTGTTCTTATGGAGTTGAACTCTTCCTCTCATTTCCCCTAAGGGGGTCCTGTTCTCAGTTCAGTGCTTTGCTGCTAGCATTGACCTCTGTACTGCAATTTTTTGAGGTCCCATTTGTCAATCCTTGATCTTAGAGCATAAGCCATTGTGGTGTTCTGTTCAGGAAAATTTCCCCATGAACACATGTGACCATGTGTTCAAGACTTTTCCCCACTATCTCTTCTATTAGTTTCAGTGTATTTGTTTTAGGTGAAGATCTTTGATCCACTTTGACTTGAGTTTTGAATAAAGAGATAAGAATCAGTCTATTTGGATTTTTCTTCATGCCGATTTCCAGTTGAATAAACACCATTTGTCGAAAATGTTATCTTTTTCCCACTGAATGGTATTAGCCCCTTTGTGAAAGATCAAGTGACCATAGGTATGTGGGTACATTTCTGGGTCTTTAATTCTATTCCAGTGATCTACCTGCCTGTCTCTGTACAAATAACATGGAGTTTTTAACATGGTTGCTTTGTAATACAGCTTGAGGTCAGGGATGGTGATTTTCCCAGAAATTTTTATTGTTGAGAATAGTTTTTGCTATTCCGGCTTTTTGTTATCCCAAATGAATTTGGAAATTGCTCTTTCTAACTCTATGAAGAATTGAGTTGAAATGTTGATGGGAATTACATTGAATCTGTAAATTGCTTTTGGCAAGATGGCCATTTTTACTATATTAATCCTGTCAATTCATGAGCATGGGAGATTTTTTCATCTTCTGAGATCTTCAATGTTTTTTCTTCAAAGACTTGATGTTCTTGTCAAGAACTTTCACTTGCTCCATTAGGGTCACACCAATTTATTTTAAATTATTTTTGGTTACTGTGAAAGATATTGTTTCCCTAATTTCTTTCAAGCCTGTTTATCTTTTGAATAGAGTAATGCTACTTATTTGTTTGAGTAAATTTTGTACCTAGTCTCTCTACTGAACTTGTTTATCAATTCTAAGAATTCTCAGGTGGATTTTTTGGGTCACTTAAGTATACTATCATATCATCTGCAAATAGTGATATTTTGATCTGTCCTTTTCTAATTTGTATGCCTTTGACCTCCTTTAGTTGTCTAATTGCTCTGGCTAGAACTTCAAGTACTTCATTTAATAGATAGTGAAAGAGTAGACAGCCTTGTCTAGTCCCTGATTTTAGCGATATTGCTTCAAGTTTTTTTTCTATTTACTTTGATGTTTCCTAGTGGTTAGCTGTATATTGCTTTTACTGTGTTTAGGTAGGAGCCTTGAATTCCTGATCTTTCCAAGACTTTTATCATGAAGGGTTGTTGAATTTTGTCAAATACTTTCCCAGCATTTAATGAAATGGTCATATTTTTTTTCTTGAGTTTGTTTCTATAGTGGACTACGTTGACGGATTTACATATATTGAATCATCCTTGCATCCCTGGGATGAAGCCTACTTGATCATGGTGAATGATCATTTGGATATGTTCTTGAATTTGGTTTTTGAGAAATTTATTGACTATTTCTGTTTTGATATTCATGAGGGAAATAGTTCTGAAGTTCTTTTCCTTGGTAGGATATTTGTGTGGTTTAGGTAAAAGCATAATTGGTGCTTCAAAGAAGGAATTGGGTAGGGTACACACTGTATCTATTTTGTGGAATCGTTTGAAGAGTATTGATATTAGGTCTTCTTGGAAGGTCTGATACAATAGAATTCTTCACTAAACCTATCTACCTATCTGGTACTGTCTTCTTCTTCTTCTTCTTCTTCTTCTTCTTCTTCTTCTTCTTCTTCTTCTTCTTCTTCTTCTTCTTCTTCTTCTTCTTCTTCTTCTTCTTCTTCTTCTTCTTCTTCTTCTTCTTCTTCTTCTTCTTCTTCTCCTCCTTTGGTAAGGGGACTTTTTTTTCTTCATCTTTATTAACTTGGGTATTTCTTATTTACATTTCAATTGTTATTACCTTTCCCGGTTTCTGGGCCAACATCCCCTTAACCCCTCCCCCTCCCCTTCTCTATGGGTGTTCCCCACCCTATCCTCCCCCTATTACCGTCCTCTCCCCAACAATCATGTTCACTGGGCATTCAGACTTGGCAGAACCAAGTGCTTCCCCTTCCACTGGTGCTCTTACTAGGCTATTCATTGCCATCTATGATGTTGGAGCCCAGGGTCAGTCCATGTATAGCCTTTGGGTAGTGGCTTAGTCCCTGGAAACTCTGGTTGGTTGGCATTGTTGTTCATATAGAGTCTCAAGCCCCTTCAAGCTCTTTCAGTCCTGTCTAAGATTCCTTCAACGGGGGTACCTTTCTCAGTTCAGTGGTTTAATGAGGGCATTCGCCTATATATTTGCTGTATTCTGGCTATGTCTCTCAGGAGAGATCTATATCCGGTTCCTGTCAGCCTGCACTTCTTTGTTTCATCCATCTTATCTAGTTTGGTGGCTGTATATGTATGGGCCACATGTGGGGCAGGCTCTGAATGGGTGTTCCTTCTGCCTCTGTTCTAAACTTTGCTACCCTATTCCCTCCCAAGGGTATTTTCATTCCCCTTTTAAAGAAGGAGTGAAGCATTTGCATTTTGGTCATTCTTCTTGAGTTTCATGTGTATTGTGCATCTAGGGTAATTCAAGCATTTGGGCTAATAGCCACTTATCAATGAGTGCATACCATGTGTGTTTTTCTGTGATTGGGTTACCTCACTCAGGATGATATATTCCAGTTCCATCCATTTGCCTATGAATTGCATAAAGTCATTGTTTTTGATAGCTGGGTAGTATTCCATTGTGTAGATGTACCACATTTTCTATATCCAGTCCTCTGTTGAAGGGCGTCTGGGTTCTTTCCAGCTTCTGGCTATTATAAATAAGGCTGCTATGAACATAGTGGAGCAAGTGTCTTTGTTATATGTTGGAGCATCTTTTGGTTACATGCCCAAGAGAAGTATAGCTGGGTCCTCAGGTAGTTCAATGTCCAATTTTCTGAGGAACCTCCAGACTGATTTCCAGAATGTCTGTACCAGTCTGCAATCCTACCAACAATGGATGAGTGTTCCTCTTTCTCCACACCCTTGCCAGCATTTGCTGTCACTTGAGTTTTTGATCTTAGCCATTCTCACTGGTGTGAGGTGAAATCTCAGGGTTGTTTTGATTTGCATTTCCTTTATGACTAAAGATGTTGAACATTTCTTTTAGGTGTTTCTCAAGCCATTGGCATTCCTCAGCTGTGAATTCTTTGTTTAGCTCTGTCAGGGACTTTTAATGACTGCATCTCTTTCTTTAGGTGTTATGGGACCCTTCAGATGGTTTATCTGATCCTGATTTAACTTTTGTATTTGGTATCTGTCTAGAAAATTGTCCATTTCTTCCAGATTTTCCAGTTTTGTGGAATATAGTCTTTTGTAGTATTATCTAATAATTTTTTTATTTGCTCAGTTTCTGATGTTGTCTCCCTTTTCATTTCTGATTTTGTTAAATTGGACACACTGTCTGTGCCCTGGGGTTATTATAGCTAAGGGTTTAATCTACCTTGTTGATTTTCTTTTTTTTTTTTCTAAAATAAAGTGTTTAATTTGGTTTCTGTTTTCAGAGGTTTAGTCCATGATGGTGGAGCAAAGGAACACCCAAGAGCTTATATCACAGCCACAAAGCAGAGAGAGGAAGAGTGCACAGTAGGGATCTCAGGAATTGTTTTTTTAAATCTCAAATTCCACCCCCAGTAACATACCTCCTCCAAAGGGGTCACATTTCATAATCCTTCCTAACTAGTTCCGCCAACCGGGGACCAAGGCTTTAAATAAATGAGCCAAGGGGAACCATTCTCATTCCAAGCACCACAATGAACTATCTTCTTTTCTAGTCATTCTCTGAGACTAGACAATCTTGGCATCTGCACAGAGTGGTTCCACACAGCAATGACAGGCTACCTAGGGTTTACTTGACGTCTTTCAATGTGCTTAGCTGCCAACATGAAGACTCTCTATTCTTTATGAGAGAGGCTCATAGTGAAGTGGTTAGTTAGCAAATGCATAGACAACCATGTTATTTACAAATAAAAATAGCTCTATTTCTTCCTTTCTAAGAAACATGCAAGATATTTCTCTTTATGGTCTTAGCGCAGTAGCCATGACTCCTAGTACAGCACTGAATAGTCATGGTGAGGCAGCTGTTCCTCAACGTTCCCATTTTAGGAAGCAAGCAATTGGTTTTTGCACCACATAGCTACAACTTTCTGCAAATTCGATTGGTCAGACGAAGGAGAGTTTCTAATTTCCTTAGAGAATTTCAGGTTTTTTTAATTGAATTATTTTTTTTTATTGAATTCTCTGGCTCTTCTCCAGAGACTTTATTTATTTTATTATTATTTTTTTCACATACAATACATATTTATTTATTAAAAGAGAAATAAAGCTGTTCTTATAATTTAAAGGAAACACATAAATGTGTTAAGGCTATCATCTCATCGTAAAATACCAGGAGTTATTATGAAAAACATTCTGAGTCTTCTATATAATCATTCGCACTGTTATAATAGAGTTTACATTGGGATATATAAATTCTTAGCTTGGTTACTCAATTTGATTATAATTTCACATAAACTGGGTCTTCTAGCTAATGTCTGTGTCTAAATGTGCTATTACTGGGAGGTAGTGAAATTCTTTTCTTTTTTTTTTTTTTTTTTATTAACTTGAGTATTTCTTATGTACATTTCGAGTGTTATTCCCTTTCCCGGTTTCCAGGCAAACATCCCCTCCCCCCCCTCCTTCTTTATCGGTATTCCCTCCCATCCTCCCCCCTTGCTGCCCTCCCCCAACAATCTAGTTCACTAGGGGTTCAGTCTTAGCAGGACCCAGGGCTTCCCCTTCCACTGGTGCTCTTACTAGGATATTCATTGCTACCTATGAGGTCAGAGTCCAAGGTCAGTCCATGTATAGTCTTTAGGTAGTGGCTTAGTCCCTGGAAGCTCTGGTTGCTTGGCATTGTTGTACATATGGGGTCTCGAGCCCTTCAAGCTTCTTTCCAGTTCTTTTCTCTGATTCCTTCAACGGGGTCCTATTCTCAAATCAGTGGTTTGCTGCTGGTATACGCCTGTGTTTGCTGTCTACGTCTCTGTTTAATTTCTGTTTCCATGATCTGTCCATTGATGAGAGTGGGGTGTTGAAGTCTCCTACTATTATTGTGTGAGGTGCAATGTGTGTTTTGAGCTTTAGTAAGGTTTCTTTTACGTATGTAGGTGCCCTTGTATTTGGGGCATAGATATTTAGAATTGAGAGTTCATCTTGGTGGATTTTTCTTTTGATGAATATGAAGTGTCCTTCCTTATCTTTTTGATGAATTTTAGTTGAAATTGATTTTATTTGATATTAAAATGGCTACTCCAGCTTGCTTCTTCTGACCATTTGCTTGGAAAGTTGTTTTCCAGCCTTTCACTCTGAGGTAGTGTCTGTCTTTGTCTCTGAGGTGTGTTTCCTGTAGGCAGCAGAATGCAGGGTCCTCGTTGCGTATCCAGTTTGTTAATCTATGTCTTTTTATTGGGGAGTTGAGGCCATTGATGTTGAGAGATATTAAGGAATAGTGATTGTTGCTTCCCGTTATATTCAAATTTGATGTGAGGTTATGTTTTGTGCTTTTTCTCTTTGTTTTGTTGCAAGATTTATTAGTTTCTTGCTTCTTCTAGGGTATAGCTTGCCTCCTTATGTTGGGCTTTTACCATTTATTATCCTTTGTAGTGCTGGATTTGTAGAAAGATATTGTGTAAATTTGGTTTTGTCATGGAATATCTTGGTTTCTCCATCTATGTTAATTGAGAGTTTTGCAGGATACAGTAACCTGGGCTGGCATTTGTGTTCTCTTAGGGTCTGTATGACATCTGTCCAGGATCTTCTGGCTTTCATAGTTTCTGGCTTAAAAGTCTGGTGTAATTCTGATAGGTCTGCCTTTTATATGTTACTTGACCTTTTTTCCTTACTGCTTTTAATATTCTTTCTTTATTTTTTTCGTTTGGTGTTTTGACTACTATGTGACGGGAGGTGTTTCTTTTCTGGTCCAATCTATTTGGAGTTCTGTAGGCTTCTTGTATGCCTATGGGTATCTCTTTTTTTAGGTTAGGGAAGTTTTCTTCTATGATTTTGTTGAAGATATTTACTGGTCCTTTGAGCTGGGAGTCTTCACTCTCTTCTATACCTATTATCCTTAGGTTTCATCTTCTCATTGAGTCCTGGATTTCCTGTATGTTTTGGACCAGTAGTTTTTTTCCGCTTTACATTATCTTTGACAGTTGAGTCAATGATTTCTATGGAATCTTCTGCTCCTGAGATTCTCTCTTCCATCTCTTGTATTCTGTTGGTGAAGCTCGTATCTACAGCTCCTTGTCTCTTCTTTTGGTTTTCTTTATCCAGGGTTGTTTCCATGTGTTCTTTCTTGATTGCTTCTATTTCCATTTTTAATTCCTTCAACTGTTTGATTGTGTTTTCCTGGAATTCTTTCAGGGATTTTTGTGACTCCTCTCTATGGGCTTCTACTTGTTTATTTATGATTTCCTGGAATTCTTTCAGGGATTTTTGTGATTCCTCTCTATGAGCTTCTACTTGTTTAATTATGATTTCCTGAATTCTTTTCAGGGATTTTTGCATTCCTCTCTGTAGGCTTCTACTTGTTCTCTAAGGGAGTTCTTCACGCCTTTTCTTGAAGTCCTCCAGCATCATGATCAAATATGATTTTGAAACTAGATCTTGCTTTTCTGGTGTGTTTGGACATTCCCTGTTTGCTTTGGTGGGAGAACTGGGCCCCGATGATGCCAGGCAGTCTTGGTTTCTGTTGCTTGGGTTCCCGCGCTTGCCTCTTGCCATCAGATTATCTCTAGTGTTACTTTGTTCTGCTATTTCTGACAGTGGCTAGACTGTCCTGTAAGCCTGTGTGTCAGGAGTGCTGTAGACCTGTTTTCCTGTTTTCTTTCAGCTAGTTATGGGGACTGAGTGTTCTGCTTTCGGGGGTGTAGTTTTTCCTATCTACAGGTCTTCAGCTGTTCCTGTGGGCCTGTGTTTGGTGTTCACCAGGCAGGTCTCTTGCAGCAGAAAAGTTGGTCTTACCTGTGGTCCCGAGGCTCAAGTTTGCTGACGGGGTGCTGCCGAGGACCTCTCCGCGGCGGCAGCAACCGGGAAGATCTGAGCTGCTCTTTCCGGGAGCCTCAGTGCACCAGGGTTCCAGGTGGCGTTTGGTGTTTTCCTCTGGCGTCTGAGATGTGTGCAGAGTGCAGTCTCTTCTGGTTTCCCAGGCGTGTCTGCCTCTCTGTAGGTTTAGCTCTCCCTCCCATGGGATTTGGGTGCAGAGAACTGTTTATCCGGTCTGTTCCCTCAGGTTCTGGCGGTGTCTCAGGCACAGGGGTCCTGCCGCTCCTGGGCCCTCCCCCAAGGAAACCCAGAGGCTGTATACAGTTTCCTCTTGGGCCAGGGATGTGGGCAGGGGTGGGCAGTGTTGGTGGTCTCTTCTGCTCTGCAGCCTCAGGAGTGCCCACCTGACCAGGCGGTGAGGTCTCTCTCCCACAGGGCTTGGGAGCAGAGAGCTGCTGTGGGCTGGGATCTGCGGGTGTGGGACTTCCGGTAAACACAGCCTTGTTGATTTTCTTAAAGAGCCAACTCCAGGTCTTTTTTTTTTTTTTTAGTTCTTTGTATAGTTCTTTCTGTTTCTACTTGATTGATTTCACCTCTGAGTTTGATTATTCCCTGCCTGTACTCCCCTTGGATGTATTTGCTTCTTTTTGTTCTAGAGCTTTCAGGTGTGCTGTCAAACTGTTAGTGTATGCTCTCTATAATTTTGTTTGGGAGACACTCAGAGCTATGAGTTTTCCCTTAGCACTGCTTTCCCTGCATCCCGTAAGTTTGGGTATGCTATGTCTTCATTTTCACTAAATTTAAAAAGCCTTGAATTCTTTTCTTTCTTCTTTGACCAAGTTGTCATTCAATACAGCATTGTTCAACTTCCACGTGGACATGGACTTTCAGTTGCTTTTGTTTTATTGAAGACAAGGCTTAGTCCACATAAGCCCCATCCTATCCCTTTCCCCTTCTTCTATAAAGGTGTTCTCCTCCTATCCATCCCCTCTTCCCATCCCCCGACATTCCCCTACACTGTGGGTCCAACCTTGGCAGATCCAATGGCTTCTCCTTTAAGTGGGGCCTAACAAGGCCATCCTCTGCTACATATGCAGTTGGAGCCATGGGTCTGTCCATGTGTACTCTTTGGGTAGTGATTTAGTCCCTGGGAACTCTGGTTGATTGGCATTGTTGTTCTTATGGGGTTGCAAGTTCCTTCAGCTCTTTCAATCCTTTCTCTAATTCCTCCAACAGGGGTCCCATTCTCAGTTTGGTGGCTTGCTGCTAGCATTCACCTCTATTTGACATGTTCTGACAATGTATCTCAGGAGAGATCTATATCTGGTTCCGGTCAGCATGCAATTTTTAGTTTCCTCAAACTTATCTAGTTTTGGTATCTATATATATGTGTGTGTGTGTGTGTGTGTGTGTGTGTGTGTGTGTGTGTGTGCCACATGAGGGCTCTGAAAGGCCATTCCTTCAGTCACTGCTTCGAAGTTTGCCTCCATATCCCCTCCTATGAATATTTTTGTTCCCCCTTTTAAGAAGGAGTGAACCATCTGCATTTTGCATCTGCACTTGAGTTCATGTGGTCTGTGGATTGTGTCTTGTGTAATTCAAGCTCGTGGGCTAATATCCACTTATCAGTGAGAGTATATCATGTATATGTTTCTGTGCTTGGGTTACCTCACTCAGGATGAGATTTTCTAGTTCCATCCATTTACCTATGAATTTCATGAAGGCATTGTTTTTGATAGCTGAGGAGTTCTCCATTGTGTAGAAGTATCACATTTTTGTGTCTATCCATTCCTATGTTGAAGGGCATCTGAGTTCTTTCCAGCTTCTGGCTATTATAAATAAGGTTGTTATGACCATAATGGAGCATGTGTCTTTGTTGTATGTTGGAGCCTCTATGAGGTATATGCCCAGGAGGAAATATTATGTAGATGTCTGTTAAATCTATTTGCTTCATAACTTCTGTTAGTTTCATTATGTCTCTGTTTAGTTTCTGTTTCCATGACCTGTCTATTGATATGAGTGGTGTGTTGAATTTTCCTATAATTACTGTGTGTGGCAAAATGTATGCTTTAAGCCTTTTCATTACATTTCTGTTGTGAATGTGGGTGCCCTTGCCTTTGGAACACACATGTTCAGAATTCAGGGTTCATCTTGGTAGACTTTTTCTTTCATGAGTATATAGTATCTTTCTTTATCTTTTAAATTACATTTTTGTTGGAATTTGATTTTATTTGACATTATAATGGCTACTCCAGGTTGTTTCACGGGACCATAGGTTTGGATTTTTTTTTTCAGCCTTTTATTGATAGGTAGCATCTGTCTTTGTCACAGAGGTGTGTGTCCTGTATGCAGCAAAATGCTAGTTCCTCTCTACATATCCAGTCTTTTAGTCTATGTCTTTTTATTGGGAAATTGAGTCCATTGACGTTAAGAAATAGTAAGGAATAGTGATTATTTCCTTTTATTTGTATTGTTAGAGGTGGAATTATGTTAGTGTGGCTATCTTCTTTTGGGTTAATTGAAAGAAAATTAATTTCTTGCTTTTTCTGGGGTACAGTTTCCCTCCTTGTGTTCGATTTCCCTCTATTTTCCTTTGTAGGGCTGGATTTGTCGAAAGATATTATGTAAATGTGTTTTTCCTATGGAATACTTTGGTTTCTCCATCTATGGAAATTGAAGAGTTTTGCTAGATGTGGTAGCCTAGGGTAGCATTTGTGTTCTCTTAGTGTCTGTATGACTTGTTTCCTGGATCCTCTTGCTTTCATAGTCTCTCTTGAGAAATCCTGCCTTTATATGTTACTTGACCTTTTCCCCTTACTGCTTTTAATATTTTTTCTTTGTTTTGTGCATTTGGTGTTTTGACTATTATGTGACTGGAGGAATTTCTTTTCTCATCCAAGCTGTTTGAACTTCTGTAGGCTTCTTGTATGTTCATAAAATCCCTTTCTTTAGGATAGGGAAGTTTTCTTCTATAAATTTGTTGAAGATATTTACTGGCCCTTTAATTTGGGATTATTCACTCTCTTCTATACTTATTATCCTTAGGTTTGATCTTCTCCTTGTGACCTGGATTTCCTGATGTTTTGGGTTAGGAACTTTTTTTTTTTTGTATTTATTTATTTATTTATTTATTTATTTATTTATTTATTATTAACTTGAGTACTTCTTATATACATTTCGAAAGTGTTATTCCTTTCCTGGTTTCGGCAACATCCCTCCCCCTCCCCCTTCCAGTATGGGTGTTCCCTCCCCACCCTCCCCCAACAGTCTAGTTCACTGGGGGTTCAGTCTTAGCAGGACCCAGGGCTTCCCTTCCACTGGTGCTCTTACTAGGATATTCATTGCTACCTATGAGGTCAGAGTCCAGGGTCAGTCCATGTATAGTCTTTTAGGTAGTGGCTTAGTCCCTGGAAGCTCTGGTTGCTTGGCATTGTTGTACATATGGGGTCTCGAGCCCCTTCAAGCTCTTCCAGTTCTTTCTCTGATTCCTTCAACGGGGTCCTTTTTTGCATTTTACATTTCCTTTGACAGTTGTGTTAGTGTTTTCTATGGTATCTTCTGCCTCTAGATTCTCTCTTCTCTCTCTTGTATTCTGTTAGTGATGCTTGCATCTATGACTCCTGATTTCTTTCCTAGATTTTCTATTTTCTGGGTTGTCTCCCTTTGTGCTTTCCTTTTTTTTTTCTATTTCCATTTTTAGATCCTGGATTGTTTTGTATGATTCCTTTACCTGTTTGGTTGTATTTTCCTTAAATTCTTTAAGGGAATTTTTTGTGTTTCCTCTTTAGGGACTTCTTCTTGTTTCCCTATGTTGTCCTGCATTTCTTTATTTATGTCTTCCTTAACATCTTCTATCTTTATCATGAGATGTAATTTTAAATCCAAATCTTCCTTTTCCCATTCGTTGGGGTATTCAGTACTTGCTGTGGAGGGAAAACTGCATTCTGATAATGCCATGTAGGATGTTGCTTCTGTTACTGTGCTTGCCTGTGACCATCTGTTTTCTCTGATGTTAGTTGATCTTGCTGTCTCTGACTGGCAGGGCCTGTGAGCCCGTGATGTTAGGAGTGAAAGGGCTCCTAGAAGTCCAACTCTCTCAGGCAGGTTTTGTGTCCAAGACCTGTGGGAGAGCTCCAGCTCTGGGCACAGATGGAGACTGGAAAGTTCACTTTCCAGGCCTCCCTGCTGCCCCTGAACTCTGTGCATTCCTGGTGGGTATATCTTTGGCCAGTCAATGCAGAGAAGGTGGGGTCTTACCTAAGGGCTCTAGGCTTAAGAGGTAAAGTATATTTTTCTTTTCTATGCTTGCAATATGAACTTGCTCAAAATGTTCCTCCTGTGACCTAACCAGAGAACAAAGTGTCTCTTTGGCTTTTTTGAGACTTCTTTATCAATGCAATTAATGTATATCTCTTTACATTTGCCCCAGGTAGACTCTTCAGACAAGGGAAAAAGGCAGGCACATTCTTCACCAAAATACCACAAAAACAGTCTCTATGCCACATACCTAAATTCTTTGCCTCTGAAACTTCTTAGACCAGGTTTGCATAGCTGAAATCATTCACAGCAACAAAGGCTTCCATATTCCTACTAGGATGTCTTATTAAGTCCCACTTAAAACATTCCATGGCTTTCCAAATCCTAAGTCTCAAAATCTACATTCTTCCAAACAAAAGCATGGTGAAGCCTATCAAAGCAATACCCCAGTCCCTGATACTAACTTCTATCTTTGTTAGGATTTTACTACTGTGAATAGACACCATGACCAAAGCAATTCTTATAAGGAGAACATTAGGCATGATGCAGGAGGAGCTGGAGGTTCTACATCTTCATCTGAAGGCTACTAGTAGAAGACTAGACTTCCAGGCAGCTAGGATGAAAGTCTTAAAGTCCACACCAAGAGAGACACACATACTCCAATAGGGCCAGGACTTTTAATAGTGCCACTCCCTAGAAGAAGCATATACAAACCATCACAGATATGACATTTGTTAACTAAATGAATTTGAGGAAGTAACGAGAAACACCCGATTTTCTAATCTAAAATGTTAGATATTAAATGAAAGATATATTTGTTTTCAATATGTAATAATGATAAATAAAAATTTTTTGAATAACAAATGTTTCATTATGTGAGCAATACTTTCTACATAATTATGTTACCATCATCCAATAAGAACTTTTGTAACTAAATTTTATACTTAATTTTCAATATTGTATTTGTTATTATAATCCTTTGTCATTTTGTGGGTTTATTTTATATCTAGTTGACTAGAGTAATTTTGTCTATCAGACCTCCGATTTTTGCTATGTTTCCATGAATCATTGAGCTAGCCCACAAATGTTACATTTGAACTGATAGTAAGTAATCAATGTTTATTCCTGAATATGAAACCATTATAACACTTCTCTTCTTTTTCCCAAAAAATATTGTGCACATATCTTATGAAGATGGAAGCAGTTGTGAGAGGCACAATGTTTGTCATCCTGTTACAAACATGATAGCTTGTAATTCCAGGATTTTAGGTTATGCGTATTTAATAATAGTACTAATTACATCTATTTGACTATGACAAGAGATTTAAAAACATGTGAATAAAAGAGTGGTACACAAAATTAGATATTGCTCTTTTGTTCTTAATAACAGTTTCATGTATACTGTAAAATGATAATTTATCCAAGAATAAAGCAACCTGAGTTATGAATGCAAAAATGGAAAAAGAAAATAAAATGGAATTAAAGAATGGAAGATTTCAGCAAATCATATAGGGGTGTAATTGTAAACCATTATAGTTATCTACAAAGAACTAGTCCTACTGGGATGCAATGAGATCTATGTTGCATTAAATGCTCACACAAAAAGTCAGTAACTACTTCAAAATGATTCATTCAAGAAACATCAATATTTTAACTTTTAAGCCCATTACTATGGTGAAAAGACTGGGAGAAGACAATCAAAAGGTTAAAGCAAAAGTGTCTACAAATTAGATCTTCTTTCCTCTGATCCACCTGAGGTAACTGGTACTGAATTTATCATCCCACTGTAAACATTAGAAAGTTCAAAAATGCATCCAAGAGTGGCTTTCCAATTTTAGACATGAGAACAAAAGGGAAATGTTGGACAAAGGAGTGCACGTGTTTACTCTGATAGCTCCAGTCCTTCAAAAATGGCCAAAATAATGAGGAGTGGACAACAAAAAATGCAGACTCCTCTTTTTGTTAGGATTGAGAATAATGAAGGCACTAGAATTCACGGAACAGCTCATACTAGAAAGATCTGGATGGAAAGAGGAAAGAAACTGAAGTATGTACATTTGCCTCCCTTGTCTTTAGCTGAATAAGACTACGTGCATTCAGAAAATGCAAGTTTGAGAAAAAAAAAAACAAGTAATATTGATGGGACCAGTCCTTACCTTTCTCATAAAGGTGATCAAAGTTGCTTTAAGTTTAAGAGTACAAAGATGTTCACTGCCTGGATGACAACCCTCCACACTATAGCACCTACAACCTTGCCCATCCTTGAGCTTTTTACATTATCCTTACCGTTTATCTCACAATGATCTCCAGACAATTAATATGTATAAACAATATATGCTAATAAAGAACTTTAAAATAATATTGGTGGTAGAACTGCAATAAAAATCACTTCTAGAACTTATAAAGCATAGGGAAACACCAAAATATGTGCACTGAATACAAAAGCTAGTAATGAGTAATTATAATGGAGATAAAAAGCTAGTGGAGGAGGACATACTACCCCACAATGTAACAGAAAATCTAATACCAAATTCAAAAGTTTGAAAATTCCAATTGAATGCTGTCCTTTATTATTATTTTTTAATTGGATATTTTCTTTACTTACATTTCAAATGTTATCCTCTTTCCAGATTTTGCCTCTGGAGTCCCCCATCCCTTCCCTGCCCATGCCTATATGAGAGTGGTCCCCCAAATACCTACCAACTCACTCCCGTCTCCCCATCCTGGCTTTCCCCTAGACAGGGTTATTGAGCCTTCACAGGTCTCTCCACTCATTGATGCCCAATAAGGCCATCCTCTGCTACATATGTAGCTGGAATCATGGGTCCCTCCGTGTATACTCTTTGGTTGGTGATTTAGTCTGTGGTACCTCTGGGGTAGTCTGGTTGGTTGATATTGTTGTTCTTTCTATGGGGTTGAAAACCCCTTCAGCTCCTTCAGTCCTTTCTATAACTCCTCCATTAGGAACCCCATTCGTAGTTCAATGGTTGGCTGAGAGCAATGTGTCTGTATTTGTCAGGATCTGGCAGAGTCTCTCAGGAGACAGCTAAATCAGTCTCCTTTCAGCACGCATTTCTTGGACTCCAGATTATTGTCTGGGTTTGGTGACAGTATATGGTATGGATCCATGGGTGGAGCTGTCTCTGGATGACCGTTCCCTCAGTCTCTGATCCACACTTTGTCTCTGTATTTCTTCCTATGAATATTTTGTTCTCCCATCCAAGAAGGACTGAAGCATCCACTCTTTGGTATTCCAATTCCTTGAGCTTCATGTGGTCTGTGGATAATATCTTGAGTATTCCGAGCTTTAGGGATAATATTTAATCCATTTATCATTGAGTGCACACCATGTGTGTTCTTTTATGATTGGGTTATCTCACTCAGGACGATATTTTCTAGTTCCATCCATTTGCCTATGAATTTCATGAAGTCATTTGTTTTAATAGCTGAATAGTACTCCATTGTGTAAATGTACCACATTTTCTGTATCCATACCTCTGCTGAAGGACATATGTTTTTTTTTTCCCAGCTTCTGGCTATTATAAACAAGGCTGCTATGAACATAGTGGAGCATGTGTCTTTGTTATATGTTGGAGCATCTTTTGAGTATAGGCCCAGGAGTGGTAGATGATATGATTGTATACTTAAATAACCCCATAAATTGTACCAGAGAACTCCTAAACCTGATAAACAACTTCAACAACATGGCAGGATATAAAATTAACCCAAACATATCAGTAGTCTTGCTCTACTCAAAGAATAAAGACACTGAGAAAGAAATTAGCGAAATGACAACCTTTCACAATCAACACAAACAATATCAAAACACTTGGTGTGATTCTGACAAAGCAAGTAAAAAATTTGTATGACAAGAACTTCAAGTCTCTGAAGAAATAAATTGAAGAAGATCTCAGAAGATGGAAAAATCTCTAATGCTCGTGGATTGACATGATTAATACAGTAAAAATGGCCATTCTGCAAAAAGCAAACTACAGATTCAACGCAATCCTCATCAAAATTCCAATACAATTCTTCATAGATTTGGAAAGAAAAATTTGCAAAATCATTTGGAATAACAAAAAACCCTGGATAGCTAAAACTATACTCAACAAAAAAAGAATATCTGGGGGAAACACCATTCCTAATGTCAAGCTGTATTACTGAGCAATAGTGAAAAAATTGTGTTGTATTAGTACAGAGACAGGCAGGTAGACCAAGGGAATAGAATTGAAGACCCAGATAAGAACCCACACACCTATGGTCACTTAATCTTTGACAAAAGATCTAAAACCATCCAGTGGAAAAAGGACAGTATTTTCAACAAATGGTTCTGGTTCAAGTGGAGGTAAGCATGTAGAAGAATGCAAATCTATCCATTTTTATCATGTTGTACAAAGCTCAATTCCAAGTGTATCAAGGACCGCCACATAAAACCCTGCACACTGAAACTAATAGAAGAGAAAGTAGGGAAGAGCCTTGAACACATGGGCCTAGGGGAAAATTCCATTAACAGAACACAAATGGTATATGCTCTAAGATTTGCACTACCTGAGGACCCAGCTATACCTCTCTTGGGCATATACCCAAAAGATGCTGCAATATATATCAAAGACAAATGCTCCACTATGTTCATAGCAGCCTTATTTATAATATCCAGAAGCTGGAAAGAACCCAGATGCCCTTCAACAGAGGAATGGATACAGAAAATGTGGTAAATCTACACAATGGAATACTACTCCACTATCAAAAACAATGACTTTATGAAATTGATAGGCAAATGGATGAAACTGGAAAATATCATCCTGAGTGAGGTATTCCAATCACAGAAAAACGCACATGGTATGTACTCATTGATAAGTGGATATTAGCTCAAATGCTCAAATTACCCTAGATGCACAGAACACATGAAACTCAAGAAGTATGACCAAAATGTGAATGCTCCACTACTTCTTTAAAAGGGGAACAAAAATACCCTTGGGAAGGAATAGGGATGGAAAGTTTAGAACAGAGGCTGAAGGAACGCCCATTCAGTACATGCCCCACATGTGGCCCATACATATACAGCCACCAAACTAGATAAGATGGCTGAAGCAAGGAAGTGCAGGCTGACAGGAACTGGATGTAGATCTCTCCTGAGACACACAGCCAGAATATGGCAAATACATAGGCGAATGCCAGCAGCAAACTACTGAACTGTGAATGGGACCCCTGTTGAAGGAATCAGAGAAAGGGCTGAAAGAGCTTGAAGGGGCTCGAGACCCCTTAAGAATAACAATGCCAACCAACCAGAGCTTCCAGGGACTAAGCCACTACCCAAAGACTATACCTGGACTGACCCTGGGCTCCAACTGCATGGGTAGCAATGAATAGCCTAGTAAGGGCAACAGTGGAAGGGGAAGCCCTTGGTCCTGACAAGACTGAATTCCCAGTAAACTTGAATGTTGGGGTGAGGGCAGTAATGGGTGGAGGATGGGGAGGGGATCACCCATATAGAAGGGGAGAGGGAGGGGTTGAGGGGATGTTTGCATGGAAACCGGGAAAGGTAATAACAATTGAAATGTAAATAAGAAACACTCAATTTATTAAAGGTGGAGAAAAAAAAAGAGAAAAAAAAAAAGAATTGACAAATGGGACCTCAGAAAATTGCAAACATTCTGTAAGGCAAGGGACATTCTCAATAGGACATAATAGCAACCAACAGATTGGGAAAATTTCTTTACCAATTCAACATCTGATAGAGGTCTAATATCCAATATCTACAATGAACTCCAGAAGTCATACTCCAGAGAATCAAATAACTCCATTAAAAAATGGGCAACACAGCTAACCAAACACTTCTCAACTGATGAATATCGAATGGTCAAGAAGCACCTAATGAAATGTTCAACATCCTTAGTCATCAGGGGAATGCAATTCAAATCAAACCTGAAATTCCACCTCACACCTGTCAGAATGACTAAGATCAAAAACTCAGGTGACAACAGATGTTGGCAAGAATTTGGAAAAAGAGGAAGTCTTATCCATTGTTGGTTGCATTACAAGCTGGTACAGCCACTCTGTAAATCATTATGTAGGTTCCTCAGAAAATGTTCATTTTTTTTTTTTTGCCTGAGTAACATAACTTACTTACAGAGCAAGGTCTATGATTTCTCAAAGTGCATACAACTGTCAAAATTTTGAAAAAACCAATGCTATTTTTCTGTAGGTATCTGGAAAATAATTTGTTACATGCAAATAGCAGAGTATTATAATATAAAAAACAAACAAAAAAAACCCCAAGATGTCAAGACACAAAAAGGACACATGGTACACTGTTAAGTGATAGATACCAATATAAAGAAGGGGTATACTTTTTGACATTCTAAAACTAGTAAAATTCTTGACATAGTAAAAGGATCCATTGTTACCAATATTGATAAATGATGGGGATGAATGAAAGCAGCACACAGGCCTTGCAAAGGAGAGATAAAGATGTGAATGTTTAAAAAGGGAACCCTAAATGAATCTTGAACCTTAAGTAGTGCTGTTATGTTAATGTAGGTGATTGCCTGTGGGAGCCATTGACAATAAAAGAGGCTAATTATGAATGTGTGAAGGCATAGGGCATGTAAAAAAATATGAGTGTCTCCTCCTCCTCCGTTTTGTGGCAAGCTTAAACTATTTGTAGTACATTTTTAGGGAGAGTATCCAAAATGTAATATGCCAAAGAAAGAGTACATTCAAATATAAAGTTGACACGTGTATGACATCTCATAAAAAATTATCTCCTTAATAACAAGAAAATGTGGTATATAAACTGAGGGAAGATCAGTAAAGAGAAGTAAATTCAGAAGTAAATGAAATGATTGAATTAGAAGATAAGCATTTTGAAACACACACTGTATAAATCCACTCAGTGTTGCTGGAGGATTTAAAGGATAATAGAGAAATAGTGGTGAAGAATATGGAAAATATAAAGAGTAGCAAGTATGGATTCGAAGGATAATAGCTGCAGTGTTAGAGGAACAAGCTCATGTGTGGAATTAATAATGTTAAGTATGGGTAGGAATGTGTATCAAAATACTGTAATTCTAACACTAGATACTCTCCAACTGCCAGCACTGTATTTTAAAATGCTCATGTTGTTGAAAGAAAACACCTGAGGCAGGGTATTATTCAAACAACAGACATTCATCTCTCATGGTCACAGGAGCTGAAAGCATTTTACCTGCTGAGATCTGCTATCTGCTTCAAGATGTCACTTTTTTTTTAGAATCTTCCAAAGGGACAAATTGCTGTGTCCTTAGATGGCAAAAAGCAGAGAAGTGCTCAACTGTTCCTTTGCACTCTCTCAAGAAAAGATCAACTTCATTTGTTGGAAGAAGACCCCCTGGCTTAATTATTTCCCTGGATGCTCTTTGTACTGCTGCTAAGAATTAAGTTCCTACAAAAATTTTAGCAAAGAACATAATCAAATCAGAACACAAGGAGGCAAAATATGAGTGAATTAAAAGTGATAAAGTGACCTGTGAATACATGTAGTGGTTCAATATACAAGTTTTCAATGTGAGATGAAAAACATATAGAAAAGCATTTATTATTTTTAAAGTAATAATAAATGCTCAAAATTTTAGAAAATCCCTGTAGTGACATTCTCATGGATAAATAAACCTTAAGGAACTAAAACCAAAGAAGCAAAGAAGATAATGTAGAGCAACATACCAATCAATATTCTGGAGCCATAGTTAAAATGTTAAAATGAACCAGATGTTTGTGAAAATGAGTAAGCACCATAACAGAACATTTTTTTTAAGTTGAACACACACATGCACTCACACACACACACACACACACACATACACACACACACGCATGCACGCACGCACACACACACACACACGCATACACACAAGGTGCTGGGAGAGAGAGACAGACAGACAGACAGACAGACAGAGACAGAAAGACAGAGAGACACAGAGAGAGTCAGAGAGAGAAAGACAGAGAGAGAAAAAGAGAGACAAAGAGAGACAAAGAGAGAGACAGAGACAGAAACAGAGACAGAGACAGAGAGAGACAGAGAGAAACACAGAGAGACAGAGAGACAGAGAGAAAAACACACACAGAGAGAAACAGACAGAGAGACAGAAAAAAAAAACAAAGACAGACATACAGAGATAGACAAACACAGATACACAATAAATAGAGACAAACACAGAGAAAAGGTTTGATTATATAGATGATAGATAGGCAGACCAACAGACAGACAGACAGACAGAGACCAAAAATGCCAAACAGGGTTTAAAACTCAGTGAAAACATCTTTGAAAATGAATAACTTTTTCAAATAAAGCAAGCTGAGAGTATTTTGCCATTAACTCACCTGATCTAAAACAAACATTAAAGATGCTTTTTAGACAGAAAGAAAATGATATGACAAAATTCTCTTCCACAAAAAAAAAAAAGAATAGCACAATAAAGAAAGGCATAAATATTTAGAACAATCATGTTGAGTTCTATTTATTGGTAGTAACTCACCAATTTATTAGGATTAAATATCCAGCTGATGGGGGGGAGAGAGAGGGAGAGAGAGAGAGAGAGAGAGAGAGAGAGATATTCAGGAAAGAATAACAATTTCAACACACCTGGAAGCCAACGAAACAAAACAGAAATCAGACTGGTTTTGTCTCTCAAACAAAAACTCCCTAAAAGTCAGAGGAAACCAAATTTTGCATAAAACAAAACAAAAAACTAAGAGCTACACTTCATCCTGCAAAAAGGAAGCTAAAGGAAAAGAAATAAGATTTTAAATGTGCTAAAGAAAAATAAATTTAAAACTACTATCAACCTAGAATCACACTAAAATGTAAATATACTTTTAAAATATGAAGACATTTTGAGAAAAACACAAATAATTTTGTTGTGCATGTATAAGGCATGTCCTGAAATTTTTCACAGTTTAAGAATATGAAGATGTGAATATTTGGATTACAGAAAACAAAACAAAACAAACAAAACCCCACAAATCAAGACTAAAATATTCAGTATAAAAGGATTTTTACCTTTTCAGTACATTGACAATTATATACAACATATTTGATCATATCCACCTTCAAATTTCTCCTAGATTTACCCCTTTTCTGTACCTAATCAACTTTGAGTTTTACTTTTTTTTCAAATGCATCAATTCCAATATTGTTGCACATATATCCTCGGGTGTTCGGCCATTCACTCTGTCTCAGGGTCTACATCCTTAAAGAAAACCAACTTTCTTTTCCCAGAAACTGCCAAATACAAATAGCTCTTCTGCTAAAGGTAGGACTTCATACCCTGCTCCCCTTCCATGCTAGCATGTTGTCCAGTTAAACCACGCCCATATACAGCTCTCCTGCCATGTACAGGGGATGCATTTTTCCTTTTAGTCATGTGCCATCTTCATCTCTTTTCACTCCCTGTTTCACAGTGCTCCTCCTTGGGCCTTCGAAGAAGAGAGTGAGATGTAGTTTTCATTTTTAAGTTTCTTGTTCTTTGATCCTTAGTTTTGTGACAGTCTCTGTGTTAATTGTAATATACTGCAAATAGAAGCATCATCAACAACATCTGAGAAATGTGCTAAGCTAAGGTATAAGTCATTAAAAGTTGGTTTGCTATGATGTCCACTTAAAAGAATAATAGAAGCAAGTTCTCTCTTACGAACAATGGCCTGTATAATCACATTTTCTAAGCTCTAATAATAGTACCACATATAGGTTTTATTTTTTGAACCAGGTCATAAACCTAATTTGGTAGGTTTCTGCCATGCTGTTTACTTTAAAGATATTCAAGCCACTATTGCTCCAGTGGTATCGTGTTTTTTTGTTTTTTGTTTTTTGTTTTTTTTTTTTTTTTTTTTATCAGACGTACCATTATTGCAGTTTGAAGGATTAACAACTCTGTAAGATTAAGAATTTCTCTTGTTCCTCTGAAGGCTTGATTTCCCAGTGTAGAGGAATGCTAGGACAGTCAGGTTGGAGTGGGTTGGTGGTTGGGGGAGCACCCTCGTAGAAGAAGGGTAAGGGGAGATGGGATAAGGGTTTGCAGAGGGGAAACCAGGAAAGGAAATAATATTTGAAATGTAAATAAATAAAATATCCAATTAATAAAAATTAAAAATTTCTCTTCTAGAGTCTTGACAAACACCTTCAAATGCTATGAAAGCTAGACAGTATAGATAATATTTTCAAGGAGTATTGCCTTGATTTCCCCATATTTTATACTCAAATAGATGATATCTTCAGCAGTAGGGTCTAAATCTCAAACCTTGAATGTTAATCAAGATCACGGGCAATACTCTGTGATATTTTGGAGGAATCTGTTGAACCTCACTGACCAACAACTCCAAAAGAGGTAATCCATTCCTGGCACTGGATTTTCAACAGTTAAGCCATGGTTTCTACTATGAGCCCTTTCACTGTATTACAGGACAATGCATTTTTCTTATGATTTTAAGTGAATAGACTAAAGTGGAAATATGACAACAATAACAGAGGAATTGGCAAGACCATACTGTGAGGTTATCAAAATTTATATGATGTCATATCTAACTTAATATATTCTATTATGTTAAGTCAAGATCCATCATGTAATATCAAAGACAACAATAAAATATATGTAAAGTGAAGGACGAGAGGAAAAGTTAGAAGTACATATTAGATTCACAGGCCTTTGGATTCAGAATTTAAAGATTTTTTTAAAAGAATTTATTTTATGTATATAAGTACAATGTCACTATCTTCCGACATTGAATCCCATTAAAGATGGTTGTGTGACACCATGTGGTCATTGGGAATTGAACTCAGGACCTTTGGAAAAGCATTCAGTGCTATTCACTGCTGAGTCATCTCTTGAGCCCTCAAAGAATTTTTTTAATAGGTCTCTATATTAATCATCAGGTAGAATGAAGAATATTTTTTACAGCTACAAAGTTTTAGTTTCAGTAGAAAAAATAAGGTTTGTGTCTGAGGAGAATATTCAGTTGGTAAAGTGTTTATGATACAATTTTGACCAGAGTTAGAATGCTAAGAACTCATGAAATCCTCTGAAGGCCAGGAGAACAGGAAATCCAGCAAATAGGTTTTAGCAACAAAAGATCCCAAGAACAAGCTATCTATGTAGCTAGACTAGCAGAATCAGAGGACTATGAGTTCAAGTGAGAGACCTTGCTTCAATGAATAAGCTAGTAGGTTATAACACTAGCTATCTACATCCTCCCTCCACACAATCCCACAACCTGTGTATGTGAAAATCCATAAACATGTGCATTCATAGATATGCATATTTGGAAGAATACTTAATGCATGCATGTGGGCACGGGTGTGGGCACACACACACAAAACTGAAAATCATGTTCTGAAGATAATATTATATTTGTTGGCTGTAAGAAATATTTGTGCACTTGATACCACTGTACTGTATATTGTAGAATGGTTAATCAGCATGCAGTGCACATAACATGTAAGCACACATTAGAAAATGATAAAAGATGAAGTAGAAAATAAATATGATATAGCTAAATATAGGTACAATAATTCAACTTTAAATAATTATGCATGGACGAAACATTTGAGAAGAAAAACAGGAAAAAGAAAATGAATAGAAAAAACATTATAAAGATGTGCACTTGTAAATGAAATTCAACACGTTAATTGGCTTACTTTAAATTCATGTTTGAAATTTTTCATAGAAATAATACATTGCTTCAGCATGTCAGAGCTCAAACATCCTGCACGTGAATGTAGCTTAAGATACTCCTTTGATATGAATGAAGAGAAGTTTGACATATATACAAGGACAAATAATAATTTGAATTAAACTTTTATAGTGATTTTGTTTTTATTTGGTAAGAATTCATTAAAACAAATAAGCACTTTAAAGGACAGTATGTGAACCAAGAGGATCCAACAAACATCAAGGCAACACTAACTAAACATTAGGGCATACAGTTTCTCAAGTGTGCCTCGAACGGTCACTGCAGCAGATGCAGAAAACAACATTGAGATAGCATTTGGGGGTGTTAAAAGAATGAACAATGCAAAATCGCCTCCTGGCCATGATAGATCCAAACCATTCAGCAAAAACAATGAAATAGTTACAAATTGTGCAAATAATCTTAAGCTTGGAAGCTCCTGTCTAAATCCCCATACACAAATAAGAAACCATGAGGAAAACAAAGTCTTCCACTGAATGGTAACAAAATCATACTAGCAAAGGTGATATAACTCTGCATTAATAGTGTAGAGTTAAATTGTGCCGCTTGTTATTAGTAGACAGTAAACATTACATATAAAAGGAAAAGTCAATAAAACTGGGGCAGCTAACTGCAAATTCATAAAACCTAAAGTTCAGTCTCTGAAATGAACACTAAAATAGAACATCTCTACTTAGACTGAGTGTAAAAACTAGCCAGAAAGCACAATTGTTGTGTTGATGAATTACAGAGAAAACCTCAGTACAAGTCCTTAAGAAAGTAATATGATTTTAGACGGTGTCATAGACAACTTGATGGTAATTAGCTTGAAATATCCATCAATATCTCAAAACCTTTAAAATATCTTTTATCTTTGCATAAGTATTTCTTTTTATTTATATGAGGAAAATAATTACTAAATATGTCATGAATAAAAAGTAGATACATATGGGTTAATTAACTAATCAATAATAAATATAGGTGCAGGAGAACTGCTGTAATTTCTTTCTCTGTTGCTATGAAAAGCATTATTCAAGAGCAACTCAGGAGGGAAGAATTTGATTTACATTTACAGGTCACTGTTTAATGCTTAGAGAAATCAGGGTCAGAACTCAAGCAAGAAGTTGAAGTAGAAATGATGGAGTTGGGTAGTGGGTATGATGCTTGCTGGATTGCTCATACAGGTCCAACCTTAGTTACCTTTTTAATTGACTTTTTATTATTTGAGAATCATACATGTATTTTCATCATGTCTATTCCTCAGATTGTGTAGCTGTTTCATATCATATATGATAAGCTGCCTACAAGGGGCTGGGTTCTCTTACATCAGTTACCAATTAAGAACATCCCACAAAAACATGCCCACAGGTCAATTTGATTTAAATAATTCCTAAATTGAGGCTTTTCTTCCAGATGACTGTAAGTTGTGTTGAGTAGTTAATTAAAGCTAAATTGAACTAGGACTCACTAGTATAAATTCTTTTCCAAAATAATGAATTGCTTTATGGATCACTTCGAACTTAATACAGAACCTAATACCTAATTAATCCATCATTTGGTTTCAATCTATTGTTCATGTTGATATGAATAAAAATATCAACCTTATCTCATAAAATAGAAAACATAAAATATATTGTGACAAAGTGAGTTGTTCTGACAAATGTTAATTTGGTTCAGTATTGTAGAAAAATCAATTATGCATTTTGTTATGTTATAATAAAGGGAAAAAACTAGAAATAGCACCATGCTACTTGCATTGAGAGCATGATAAAATATTTCACAATATTTAAGCAAAAGTCATGATAAATAGCATTTAGCATAGTAGTTTAAAAAGGCAAAAACGTAATTTCTTTTTTTAAAAAATGACTATATGTGGAAGACAAGGAGTTACCATCATGATTGATAGAAAATTGAGAAGAAATGGTATTGAGAAGAAATGTCAATGCATGTTTCAAAGCAGTTAAATTTAAACTCAAAGATTTAGGAGATGGAAGAAATAAAAAGTATAGCATCTAGGAAGAAATGCACTTTTTTGACAAAAAAATCAACACAGAAAATGTATTAAAATAATTAATAAATTAAAAGACATTACAGTTTCTATCAAGGTGCAGGATAGATGCATGTGGAACTAAATACTGTGGCTGTAAATATAGCAACACATATGTGTAAAAGTTCATTTTAAAATTTCTGAAGAGACTACACTCTTTGGCTGTACTACACAAAGAAATTAATTTTTAAGAGGACTGGGTAACTTCATTCCTACGCACAGCTTCAGTTATGCTGGAAAGTGCTGAGCAGGTTTGCTGAGGAGAAAGCACATTAACAGACCCTGAGAAAGACCCTGACACCAAGCACCCAGGTAAATAATACCCACTAGTGTAATGTTGGAATAACGGTTACAGGGTAACTAATGACTTTTTTGATAGACTTTAAACCCTGCTCCACAGGAGGGAATGCTAAGCCTGGTAATGTAATCCTTGTCTTAAGGTCTGGGAGATCATCGACCCTAAGAATAGAACCAGTTATTGGTATTTTGTCAAGTTATCTTCTCATTGTTTCCTTCATATTTACAAACAAGAACTGCTCTCAGCTGTGGTCAGGACAAATGCATTTTGAATTGGACAACAGTTAATGCAGAGGTGCAATCAAAGGGTAGGGAAGGGACTCTGTGCTCAGCACTAAAAGGGGTATCTTTATGAAGTACCCAATGCTCAGTGTATTCGAGACTTTAACATAAAAATTAAGCAATAAATTTTTCAACAACCACATTTAACCATGTATTCTGTAGAACTGGCAAAACTAAAAATGACAGATTGCCAAAAAGAAGTGGTAAAAAATAAGTTGTGGTAATAACATTACATTTTAGATAGAAAGAAAAGCAACTTTAACCACATAGAAAACTTAATTTTCTCTCTAAGTAAATGTATACTTATAGATTCACTCCTCAGCATTTAACAACTTAGATGAAAATTCACACTTACGGAGGTTTTTGCATAAGCATATTCATTTGTCAGGGCAAAAGACCCAACAGCAGTTTAAAATATGTATCAACAAGAATTTGAGTTTGTAATATATTTTTATGATGGAATATTATGAAGCAATCAAGCAGAACAGACAATGGATGTGTTTCAGTAACATTATGATGAGTTATAAAAATAAGCCAGATGACAAACAGTGCATGCTTTTATGGAGTGTCATGCTAAGAAGTTGGAAGGCAGACAGAACTCTCCTCTGATAATACAATCCGAGAATTTACTATGCATCGAGTATATTCATAAGAGTATGAAAGTAATTTTAGGATATATTGGAAATGATTTGTAGCTTGACTGGGGCTTTGATCATGTGTTTATATTAAACTTTACTATTGTATAGTTTTAAATAAAATTTGCAACTTGTAAAACAACAAAGACATCATTTTTTTTCAGTTATAATAAAGACACCATCTTATCTTTCTCATAACCTTTCTAGAAAGTCTTTTGGAGTTGGGAGGATGGGGAGGGGAACACCCATATAGAAGGGGAGGGGGAGGGTCTAGGGGGATGTTAGCAGGGAAACCAGGAAAGGGAATAACAATCGAAATGTAAATGTGAAATACTCAAGTTACTAAAGAAAAAAAAGAAAAGAAAAGAAAATATCATTAAAAAAAAGCCTGCGATATTTAGTAAGTACTTCCCTCTGGATGTTAATTCCTGATTCCAGAAGATGATTTATTTTTAGAAACTCTAATATTGATCAATTAGTCCCCGAAAGCCCTCTTAGTATGATAAGTGACCTATTGTAAATACAGTAGATACACTGTTCTAGTATGTGCTGGTAATTAGGATTTTACATTTTATTTTGTTTGTATGACAATAGTGGTTGGTTTTATAAAATAATTATAATTATGAAAATTATACTAAAAGAGGGCAAATGACACAATATTGCATTCATTATATTTTAGTGCAGAAAAGCTAAACTCAGAGAAATTAATTATTATAAGATATTAAAATTACCTACACCAGAAGATGATTACATGGATGTTCTTTGTGCTACCCTATCAAGTCTACTGCAAATTTAGTGAGAATTGAATTTAAAAATTAACACAAATGCACATTCTCTCTTGGGTACACCCTACTAATTATTGAATGTCACTCACAGAAAAAAATGTTTGAGACATCATCATCATTATCTCAACACTCAAAATAGCATGAATCACCTTTCCCAACAAATGTTATAACTCTAAATTTTCTTTTATTAAATACCATATTTTACTGGCCTCTCTATGAAGCTCAATAGTGGTCAGTTAAGCATATTTTTAAGAGTATAAGTTTACCCAAGCTATTTATAGGGACAAATTTGATCCATAAGAAATTTCTATTAGGTTTTCGGAAAAATTCTAGGACACCAAGTTAGATATCATTAGAGCATTAACTCCCGATAGACTCTAGCAACTTTTGTCTTCTTCCCTTCTGAGTCCCGGTCAAGTTTAGGCTTGTCCTGTTTAATTTCTATCTCATGTCTACAGCGAGTTGTTCTTATATTTATCATCTTCAGAAACCTGTCTTTATTTAACATAGGTCCCCATTGCAAATCATGTGACTTCCCTTTCTAAGGGAATGATGTACTTAAGATTATTTATAATTGAGTGATAGTGTGACCCACTAGATTCATGACTAAAGGAATATGCCAATAACTTTTTCTGTCCAATGCTGAACTCTATAAAACAAACAACTAATTATAAACGAAGTTAAAAATTAAGAGTCAGCATAGTCAGTAAGTCTTTATTCACAAAGGATTGTCGTCATACTGAATTGCTTTCACTTTTCTATTGAGTTAGTGTTTTATCCTGGGCATCTTTTCCTTTAGTTTTAAAGATGTCCTATGCAGGGAGCCACTTTTATTCAAAGAGCTAATCAGGTATATCATTCTCCAAGAATATGTATGAGAGCAAGGATGGCAAGTCACATGTGTGGGATTGATTGCCTCCAGAAATTACCTCACCTCAATTCAACACTCAAAACAGGAAGTTCCAGGCTGCGTATCACCATGTGCCTATTTATGCCTATTTGCATTTCTCCTTTCCTTTACCTCTTCTGCCAGCACAGTATCCGCTGTGAGCAGCAACCAGGTACTTGTGAGTCTTTGAAAGTGTACCAGAGATGGGGATTTTGGCAGATGACAGATGGCAGTTGCTTTTCTTACTTATTCCCAAACAACTCTCACAAAAAAGATATGATACATAATATTTTTTAAAAATCTCAGGATGTAGAGAATCAAGGCATGGCTTTGGATTGTTGGAAGACAAATGTAACTCTGGATAATGGAAAAATGTAATTTGATATGACTTCTTGTTGGGTACATTTGAACCATAATCATTCTATTAAAGAGACACGATCTAAGTGTTTATCTGGATTTTCCCATAGAAGACTGTAATAAATAAATAAATAAATAAATAAATAAATAAATAAATAAATAAGAACTTCCCTGGAATGCAGAGTGATGAAGACAAATACATACAAAATTTTGATTCTAATTCTAACGGGAATTAGAGTTTCCATAGTAAATTTGCAAACATTTCCTATCTTCTCCAGAACATTTTCTGATTCCCAGGCAGAGGGACATTGTAGGTGGAGGATTTTGTGGCTGTACTGGTGTTCAGGATTTTCTGTCCATAGCCTGCAGAGTATTTTATCATTCCAAAGAGATTAGAATATAGGAATGAAGACTCCATGTAGGCACCAGCTCAACCCCATGCATCCAGTAAGAAATGTAAATGTTACTCTTAGTCAGGGGGCCCCAATATCAGTTTTCAGGGAGATGCCCTGTGTTTAGGACAGACTAGACTGTTTAGGCATCCCCCCAGGGCTCCCTCAATCAACAACTCAACAAAATGTATAACTGGAAGCCTTGCCTGGCTATAAAAAAGTATGGTCGGTTCAGAATTTGTATCCTCTATTACTAGGAATCCTCCTAGGTCACATACATAGGTTATTTCTACTTCATGAGGATTCTATATTGCACTCTAAATGCACCCCCCCCCATTCTTGCTGTATCAAATCACTCTCTTTCCCTCCATTTCTCTACCTGATTCACTCTGCATCCTTCTCCATCTGTCCCCAGTTCCCAAAAAAAAAAAGAAAACAAAACAAAACAAAAAACCAAAAAAAACAAAACAAACAAACAAACAAAAAAAACTATTTTACTTCCCCTTCCAAGGAAATCTATACTTCCTCCTAGAGTCCTCCTTACATAACTTCTCTGGGACTTTAAATTGTAGATTGATTATCATTTATTTAACAGCTAATGTTCATTTATAAGTGAATATATACTTTATATTTCTGTATGAGTCTGGTTTAATTCATCCAGGATGACTTTCTCCAGTTGCCCCTTTTAGATACAAATTCCATGATATTATCTTTCAAACAGCTAAGTAACACCCCATTTTGTAAATGTACCATATTTTCTTTATCCATTCTTTACATTCTGATTATCTGGTTTGTGTCCACTGTCTGGCAATTATGAATAGCCAGAATAATATATGACTAAAGTAGCAATGAGCATAGTTGGCCTTCTAGTAGGTCAGAACATTATTTAGGCCTTATTCAGAATCAATATGAGGGCTTTTGCATTGTCTTACTGTATCTTGTTTTATTCTCTTTGGCTGGCATCTATTAAAAAAAACCTATAAAAATAAAGGTGGGTGAATCTAAGAAAAAAAAAAGAGATGGAAGGAAACTGGAAGAAATGAAGGGAGAGGATATTATGACTAAAATTCCTTGTATATGAGAAGCATATATTTTCAGTAAACAAACAAATAAATAATTTTTTAAAAAATCTTGGTAAATTTCTTCTTTTTACCAATTTAAAATTTTATAACTTGCACCCTATTTCTTTTTTATTCGATATTTTGTATATTTACATTTCAAATGTTATTGCTTCCCCCTTTCTAATATACCTACCCCCCCCCCACTGCTTCTATGGAGAAGCTCCCACTCCCACCCAACCACTTCCACTTCAACACAAGGGCATTCCCCTACACTGGAGAAACAAGCCTTCACAGGACCAAGGACTTCTTCTCCTATTGATGTCGGACAATGCCATCCTCTGCTACATGTGCAGCTGGAGCCATGGGAGTCTTATTGGTTGATATTGTTTTTCTTCCTATGTGGTTGCAAAGCCCTTCAGCTCCTCTAGCCCTTTCTCTAACTCCTCCATTAGGGTATGCTTGCTCAGTCCTATGGTTAGTTGTATCTTCATCTGTATCAGTAAGGCATTGCAGAGCCTCTCAGGAGACATCCATATCAGGCACATATTAACAAGCATTTCTCAGCATCAGCAAGAGAGACTGGATTTGGTGGCTGTCTATGGATTACGAGATGCGGCAGTCTCTGGATGACTTTTCCTTCAGCTTCCTCTCTACTCTTTGTCCCTGTATTTCCTCCCATAAGTATTTTGTTCCCCATTCTAAGAAGGACTGAAGCACCCACACAATGGCCTTCCTTCTTGAGCTTCATATGTTCTGTAAATTGTGTCCTGTGTATTCTGAGCTTTTGGGCTAATATCCACTTCTCAGTGACTGCATACCACGTGTGTTCTTTTCTGACTGGTTTATCTCGCTTAGGATGATATTTTCTAAGTCAATCCATTTGCCTAAGAATTTCATATAGTCATTGTTTTTAATAGCTGAGTAGTACTCCATTGTGTAAATGTACCACATTTTCTGTATCCATTACTCTGTCAAAGAACATAGGAGTTTTTTCTAGTTTCTGGCTATTATAAATAAGGACACTATGAATATAGTGGAGCATGTGTCCTTTTTGTATGTTGGAGCATCCCTTGGGTGTATGCCCAGGAATGGTATAGCTGGGTGCTCATGTAGTACTATGTTCAGTTTTCTAAGGAATCACCAAACTGATTTCCAGAGTTGTTGTATCAGCTTATAACCCCACCAACAATGGAAGGCTGTTCTTATTTCTTCAGTCTTGCCAGCATCTGCTATCACCTGAGTTTTTTTATCTTAGCCATTCTGAAAGATGTGAGGTGAAATCTCAGGGTTGTTTTGATTTGCAGTTCCCTGATGACTAAAGATATTGAACATTTCTTTAGGTGATTATAGGCCATTTGATAGTCCTCAGGTAAGAATTTTTTATTTAACTCTGTACCCCAATTTTTAAAAGGGTCATTTGGTTCTCTGTAGTCTAATTTGAGTTCTTCATATATATTAGATATTAGTCTTCTATCAGATGTAGGATTGGTAAAGATCTTTTCCCAATCTATTGGTTGCTGTTTTGTCCGAATAACAGTGTTATTTGCCTTACAGAAGCCTTGCAATTTTATGAGGACTCATTTGCTCTTTCTTGATCTTAAAGCATAAGTCATTGGTGTTCTTTTCAGGAAATTTTCTGCAATGCCCATGTGTTTGAGGCTTTTCCCCATTTTTCTTCTATTAGCATTAGTATATCTGGTTTTATGTGGAAGTACTTGATCCACTTGTACTTGAATTTTGTCCAAGGAGATAAGAATGGTTTGATTTGAATTCTTTTACATGCTGACCTCAAGTTGAACCAGAACCATTTGTTGAAAATGTTGTCTTTATTCTATTGGATGGTTTTAGCTCCTTTGTCAAAGATCAAGTGATCATAGATGGATGGGTTCATTTCTGGGTCTTCAGTTTTATTCCATTTACCTACCTGCCTGTCTCTGTACCAATACCATATAGTTTTCTTTCTTTCTCTCTTTCTTTCTTTCTCTCTTTCTTTCTTTCTTTCTTTTTTTTTTTTTTGTTGATATCACGATTGCTCTGTAATACAGCTTGAGGTCAGTGATGGTTATTCCTCTAAAAGTTCTTTTATTGTTGAGTATATTTTTTGCTATCCTGGTTTTTTTGTTATTCAAAATGAATTTGAAAATTGCTTTTTCTAACTCTATGAAGAACTCTGTTGGAATTTTGATGTGGAATAGCACTGAATCTGTAGATTGCTTTTGGCAAAATGGCCATTTTCCCTATATTAATTCTGCCAATCCATGAGCATGGGGGAACTATTCATCTTGACTTCCATGTGTCTTTATTCTCAGCATTACAAGGTAGAGAGGCACACTGGTCTGGAAATCTCACTGGATAGCCCAAATATCAGGTGTCTCGTTTACTGAGAGACCTTGTATAAAGATAATAAGAGTATGAGTCATAAAAGAAAACACCAAGCAACTGCATAATTAAATGACTTCTGTACACACATAATATATTCACATAGAAACCATCTACAATAATAGAATTAAATAGAATATTACTTATGAAAACTGAACACAATGCCGGACAACTACCCTGGTAATATACACAATTATGAAAAGTTGGAAAATGTTAATTCCAAGAAAATATTTAGATTATGAATTTTGGAAAATTCAAATTAACAAGGACATCCAATATAATGGAATAATGGGCTTCATAGAAGGTTTATTGAACTGGGTGGACAGTTTATGGTAGAAAAACAGTACATTTAGACATGCAGATTTACAGTGTTAGTGTCATGATGATTGGGGAGTGCAATTGTCTTCATGAAAATGTCCAGTGTCTTAATAGACAGAGATCTCTAAGCTTAACAAAATCATTGATTAATGTAAGAACACTGCCAAACATTCACAAGTTTCAGAAGAATTTAAGGGCTGTGAAATCGAGGGCTTTATTTGGGCTGGACTTTGTTTATGTTCCCACATTTACACATGATGAAACAAAGAAGTCAGCACTGGAACCGATATCCTATAAAATATCTTCACACCCATGCATAGGGATACTTCCATAATAAAATCAGTAACTGAACCATAGAATTTCTGCAGAAGGACTGCCTCAACCACAAGCAACATAGACTCTAGATAAAGCAAACCCACAGTACCTGGGTTTGTAAAAGTCTATATATACTTGGTGAGTAGTAGCCTTTCTATTCTCTGTTAGCAATATTCTTTCTGAAAATCAGCACACACTCAATTTCACCTCTTAACCAATATTAATTTGTGTTTATAGTCAACTATTATGGCCTTTGTATATGAAGTTAACCAGCAAACAAACACCTACAAGAGGATTTGTTTAAACAAATCTCACCTTGATTGCTACTGTGAAATTTAAAAAAATGTATATGATGCACACATTTTAAGACCTTATTCTTTTCTCACCTTTGGCATTAATTTTTAATGAATGTCATTTTGACTTTTGAGAAGTTCATTCTAAATATTGTGCCATATGTCTGAGAATTTGAATGATATTTCATGTTTCCTGTCAATTCCTAAGGCATTTGGATTATGAGTCAAAGGACTTTTGTGAGCATTATAATTATTCTGATTAAATTTATAATTTGCCTATGAACCATCATTTGTGAACACTGGTACTTTTGGTGCTGTCACAGTCAACAACAGTACTTTGTTGAAACTATACCAAGGGACAGTGACTTCACCAGCTTATATTTTCTGAGATTACTACTTAATCCTGATGCAAAGTTTAGTCACAAGATAAGGTATGTCCTTAAAGGTGATTTTCCACACAGAAATATGCCCACATATGGCCCACAGAGGCCAACCTTGGATGCCATTCTTCAGGTGCTTTCCTTGTTATTTTCAGACAGGATTTCTCCCTAGCATAAATCTGTCAATTTAATTATGCTTGCTGGCCAGGAAGCCCTAGGAATCTGTCTATTTTCCCCTCCCAAGAGCTGAAATTACAAGCATGCACTACCACACCATATTTTCTACATCGGTTCTCAGGATTGAACTTAGTTCCTCATGGTTACATAGGCAAGTACTTTATTGACTGACCCATAATTCTAGACCCCAAATTTCTCTTAAATAATTTAAGATAAATCTCCAGTAAAAATATTCTACAGAAACTTATAAAATGCTAGGATGTCATCTCACACAAGACGAAATGAAACTTGAAGCTGATTGCTGAATAGAAAAAAAAAACTTTCTGTGAGCATTTTCCATGTCATTGAATTATTTAATGGCCACAGAGCATTTAAACACAAGCATGCCCTGCTACTTACTTGTTGGACAATGAGGTTATAGCAGAATATTTATTACCGTCTACCCAAAGCAAGACTCATTCAAATCTTTATACGTTTTAGAATTTTTATTTTTAATGATGTGAATTTATGAATTAATGTTATAGGCACATGTGTACATGCACAAGCAGAGAAGTACTTGGGAAGTCAGAAGCATCATAAGGTTTTAGAGATAGAGTTAATGGGCAGTTATGAGCCCTCTGACACATATGATCGAAATTTAACTGGGTCCTCTGCAAGAACATTACGTACTCTCTTTCAGCCCCTGAGATTTCTTTCCAGCTCCACAGTCACATCTTTAGAGTTGACCCATGCCCCACAAAAAGCCTAGAGCTGTGGCATCTATGTGGTTTCTATGCACAGTAAATAAATGGCCATAGTTTCATACTGATCTCTTTGTGTGTGTGTGTGTGTGTGTGTGTGTATTAGTGAAGCTCATAGACTTTATCAGAGAAGTTTCATTGTGAAGTGCATGGTATTAATTAAGAAATGTTCCATCATAACACCTCCTCAAGGTTCATGGTTCATTACTGAAGAGTGGATTGAAAGGTTGGAAAAGCCAGCAGTTAGTGAGGACTGAAGAAAAACAGTATTGCTATATATAACTGGACTTACTGATTCACTAATTCATTCCTGAACTTGCTCTAGCTACAGTTATAGTCATCAAGTCAGTCAGCATTTTCAGCAAATGGACTCACATCACGAAAAACATGAACAGCAGAAATTGGAATAGGTAGGTTCTCATATTTTTAAAGGAGAACACAAGCAGGGAATGTACAACAGTAACAGCACATTTGTCGGAGGTTAAAGAGTATTTGGGGACAAGTATGATCAAAATACATTATACAAAATTATAAAAGAAATAATAAAATTTTTAAATATCAAAGTAAAAATTATAGAAACAGACTATAGCCTTCACATGGGCTTATTAATATCCAGTGTTTTTGTGTAATATATGCTACCCAGTAGTTCATGTCAGACACATCAAATGTTGTACTTGTGATTAATACCTAGAGTCACAAAATGCAAAAATAGTGATGTTGGCAAGTCAGATATATCAAGAATCTTTAAAATCAATTATTTTAGATAATAAGACAAAAGTGTTTTCAGTCACATATCATTTCATTCATATATATAACAAGACTCTGTTTTCGCATTGACTTAATGTCATGGAATGGACATTAATAAGGAAGCCCAACTACAGTATTCAATCTCTTAAATTGAAAAACAAAACAAAACAGAACAGAGTATATGGTATTGCTGTAATTCCCTACATCTGAACAGAGATGCTCTCCTTCACACAATGACTTTCACAGACTTTTCTTACTAGGAGGCTGTAAATGAACATACACAAACATCTTTAACTAAACTGAGACAAAACATCTCATGAAAAGAGCCCTTAGCTCCAAACCTCAAGTCCTTTTTTACCCAAAGGCATCTCTGACCAGTAGAAGGAATGAGAAGGACAGAGGTAAAGAGTTAGTGAGAGGAGAGTTGTCAGGTTTTATCTGTCTCCTCAGATAGGGTTAGAGGCCTTGCACATGAATGAACATGCTGTCTTATTGACTATATTTCTACTCTGTGTGTCCTAGAGATGGAAGGTGTCAGTTCCCATATCCTTGATACATCACTGTAGCATGTATGAGAGGCAATAGAGGTTCTTTTCATGTTTCTTTCCTTTCTCTTTTAATTATATTCAGAGGAGGAAGACAAGTCTTATCTCCCCATAAGCAAGATGCTTTCATTCTGACTACTGGTTTGGGGCAAACTTCACTTCTGTCAGTTTTGAACCATCAAGGTTACATTGACTTTTTCTTTAAGTTTTTGGCTCTGTTAGACAGAATATCAGTGAAATTTGAGAAATCTATATACGATGGCTCAGAAGCCGGCAATGAGCTGCTTTAGATGCTCTTTTTAAAACACAAAATATATAGAAATGTTGTTCCCCTTTTCTGAATGTACTTTCATAAAGTGCACTTTTCAGACCAGCTACTCTATTTTTTTTATGCTATAAGTATCTTTGACAGTCTTAGGAATCTGAGGGACAAACTTTTAACAGAATTAAGATAGCAACATAATTTTTTTTCAAAGAAGGAAGCATCTACACTATCTTCTCTTGAACATGGACTATGGGTGGTGTTTCATTTCCAGTGAAGAGAGATAAGTAGAGTTCGATCTTCTGGAAATGAGATGTGAAGTCAGGGAAGAATTGTGGTGGTTTTTTTTTTTTACATCATTTTTTGTTCATTATCCACCTCATCTCACTATCATTAAGGGCATTCTAAAATCTCAGCAACAATCTTTATTTTTTTAAAATGCATGTTACAAGACTGGCAGGTGGTCTGGTCAATGACCCTTTGGAAATATAGGGTGATCTCAGGAGACTTTGACCTATGAATAAAATATATTTAAGTCTTTTATTCTAGTGTACTGGCTAGTTTTATGTGAACTTGACACAAGCTAGTGTCATCAGAGGAGGGATCCTTAGTTGCAAAAATCTCTCCATAAGATTTGGCTGTAGGCAAGCCTGTAGGGCATTTCCTTAATTAGTGATTGGCTGAGTGAGCAAGTCAGTCAGCAGTACTGCTCCACGGCCTCTACTTCAGCTCTACTCTTCTTACTTCCTTAAGTGATGGACAGTGATATGAAACTGTAAGCCAAATCAAACCTTCCCTCCCCATCTTTTGTATTTTGTTGCAGCAATAGAAACTGTGAAAAGAAGTATATAACAGGTTTGCAGCTGCTAGCTGTGTCCCCTGCTAGTTAGCAAAATTATTTGTCAAAGAGTGGACAAAGCAGGTATACACAAAATGGAACACAAGCACTCTAATGGTGATTCTCATTCTACCTACCTGTTTGTTTGTTTATCTATCTATCTATCTATCTATCTATCTATCTATCTATCTATCTATCTATCTATCTTTACACTCCAGATTTTATTCTCCTCCCAGTCTACACTCTGACTGTTGCACATCTCATACCTCTTCCCTGCTAAACAGGATGTCCGCATCCCACCAGAACTCTAAACGCCCTGGAGCCTCCAGTCTCTTGAGGGTTAGGTGTATCTTCTCTGACTGAGCCCAGACCCTATAGTCCTCTGCTGCATATGTGTTGGGGGCCTCATATCACCTGGTGTATGCTGACTGGTTGGTGATCCAGCATCTGAGAGATCTTGGGGGTCCAGGTTAATTGAGACCACTGGTGGTCTTACAGGGTCGCCCTCCTCATCAGGTTCTTCCAGTTTTTCTATAATTCAAGCACAGGGGTCAGCAGCTTCTGTCCATTGGTTGTATGTAATTATCTACATCTGACTCTTTCAGCTGCTTGTTAAGTCTTTCGGAGGGTAGTCATGATAGGGCCCATTTTGTGAGCACTCCATAGCCTCAGTAATAATGACAGACCTTTGGGCCTCCCCTTGAGCTAGATCTAAGTTTGGGCCTGTCTCTGGACCCTCTTATTTTCAGGCTCTTCTCCATTTCCAACCCTGCAGTTCTTTCAGACAGTAAGAACTATGGGTAAGAGTTTCAACTGTGGGATAGAAACTCCATCTTTCACTTGATGCCCTGTCTTTCTGCTGGAGGTGGGCTCTATAAGTTCCCTCTCTTCAATGTAGAGCATCTCATCTAGGGTACCCCCTTGAGTCCTGAGAGTCTCTCACCTCCCAGGTCTCTGGTACATTCTGTAGGGTATTCCCAACCTCCTACCTTCCAAGGTAACCAGTTTCTACTCTTTCAGTCTGCCCTCAAGGCTTCAGGCCTTTCCCCCACCCAATACCAGATCATGTTCCTTTCTCCTCCCAACTCCATTTCTTTTCCCTCATAGGCTCTTCTCTCCACACCGTGTGGTTGCTTTCTCCTCCCTCCCAAATGGCACTGAGCTTTCCTCACATGGGCTGTTCCACTTGTTGACCTTTTTGAGTTCTGTTGACGGCATCGTGTACTTTTTTGGCTATTATCCACTTACTAGTGAGTACATACAGTGCATGTCCTTTTGGGTCTGAGTTACCTCACTCAGGATGATTTCTACTTTTATCCCTTTGCCTTCAAACAGGATGTCCTCCTTCTTAATAGCTAAGTAGTAATCCATTGTGTAAATGAAGCACATTTTCTGAATCCATTCTTCTGTCATGGGATATCTGGGTTGTTTCTAGCTTATTTGGATATAGCAAATAAGGCCACTATGAACTTAGTGGAACACATGCCCCTGTGGCCTGGTAGACCATCTTTTGGGTTACTACCAAGAGTAGTATTGCTGGCTTTTACTGCACTGAAATCCATATGCTATTCTAACCAGAGTTCACAGTTGTATACTCTAAACTTTCTTCCTTTCCTATTTGGCTCAAGTAGGGATCTAGTTCATGACAAGAAGGATATTTTTGATACTAAAAGCTCTTCTTGATATACTCTTCCTTTTACCTCTCCTCTGCTTATAAGCCCTTTCTTCTCACAGCTTGAGCTCACTGAAACCCAGTGCTTCTGATCTTCTGTAGCATTGATCTTCTGTACCACACAAATTGGCACACTTATTATTTTGTTCTGTATCATACACTTACTCGTTATTATCTCAAATGCAACTAATGATATTTTTCAGACTTTATTTAACTGTACCATTTTATACCTTGAAAGAACATTAGTAATTTCTAACCCAACCCTTTCATTTGTACAGAAGAAAGAAAATGACACTAAAAGATGAGTAGCTTCCCTAAAGGAAAACCAAATTTTTCAAAGTAAATTCTCCTTGGGCATAGCAATACTGAAAAATTAAAAGGTACTCATGATAAATTCTACTAAGGAATGGATGCATGCTCATTGCCCTTTAACAATGAATACTTTAAAGTTGCTAATGCACAGTAACCTTTCAAAAAAAATCCTGCAGAAAATCAAAAGCTATTTCAATTGTTTTAACTTTATTTTCTCTGGAATTTTGTATTTAATGCTTTTTTCAAAGCCCATGGTAATTTGCAGATCAACTAGTGTCCTTCGCATATGCTTCAATATGGCATTGGATTGACTTTCTCAACCTTTTCCTTTCTTCACATGTCAAGTTTTAAGGACGGATATTTTGCTCACCAACAACAATTAGAAAATAAGGCAATAACATTCCTTCCTTTTTCTTAATTTCAAACATTTCTAAGTACCTTTATTATGGAATTTAGCCATGTTTTCAACAAAAGAATATCATATTATGTTATGTGGTCTGTGTTTAAAATGTAGACAATCCAATTCCAGAGAAAATAATTCATAGTTTTTTTTCCCTCTGTTATAGCAGTATGAAGAGGCCAACTCCTTTGTTTAAAGACTGCAAATTCATCTCAGTGCTCTATGAAAGAGAAACTCATGTATACAATCCTAAAATTCCAACATGTTAGAAGAATCATGTTACATGTAGTTTTCTTGCAGACCTGAAGATCAGCATTCAACAGAAAGTGGACAATTTTAATGTGTCAAAGAGAACTTTACTTATACATAGCCTCCAACCCTGCCCTTCCTGTTTCTACTACTCTTTTTGTTGATCAGTTGTCCATCACATTTGCTAACTCTTCCAATGTGGAATTGACTACTTTGGTCTTTCCTTTTCAATTCTTCACCTCTTTCCCACTTCCTTCTATTTCTCATCTGCTTCTCATCTTCGCGTCTGTCATCTTTTACACTCTTCCTTTTTAGATCTTCTTCCTCTGTGCTTTCGTTTTCTTGGCTCTTGGGTGACACAACCTTCTTATTAAATATTAAGAAAACAAATTTCCCTGCTATTTAGAAAGACACGATGTGATTGAAAATCAGTGAGATATTTGGGGTAAAACTCTATATTGTGCTTTGTTGCCTCAGCATTCTTATAAAAACAATTGGCCCTTTATCCTTAAAGAATGGTTATTCATGCATGTCATCAGGTTCTGCCTCTATACATAATGGCTCATTTAGATCTTCATAAATCTTAATCCAGCAGTATCTAATAATGCCTCCTAGGCTTTATCATAAACTGACTTTCTGAAAATGTTGTTAAGATGAAAATATTATAATTTTGTAAGGATTCTAATTCTGAAGAATTTTATCATGAAGAAATTAATGCCAAAACCCACAGGCTGCACTTTGCAAAATAAGAAGATGTACTCCAGGGTAGGTCTATGTGGATTACCTAAAACCTTCATCTATGTTTAATCTCCTCAAATGAGAAGAATTAAGAAACACATAACTCTTATATGATAAGAGAGTAGATGAGATATGAATTAAAAATAAAATAAAACCATTCAACCACATCATCTCCATCAATAAAGAAATATGAATATTAGTGCGCAATTAAGGTTATTTATTATCTAAAATGAGTAAATCTGATAAGTTAGAGATAGACTCTAAAAGTGTATACTTCAAATATATGAACAGAAATCTCTCATACATGCAAACATCATGAAATGCATGAACATGCATGCATGCATGTAAGCATACATATGCTAAAAGATAATTAGTGAGTTCTTTCCTAGGGCAGACAATTTCTCCCTATCTCAGCATTCACTAGTTGCCCGTAGTTAGTTCTCTCTCTCTCTCTCTCTCTCTCTCTCTCTCTCTCTCTCTCTCTCTCTCTCTCTCTCTCTCTCTGTCTCTCTGTCTCTGTCTCTCTCTCTCCTTTTTTTTCTTTTCTTTCTTTCTTTCTTTCTTTTTCTTTTGAATGTCATGTTGGTGTTTTACACAGTTTTCTGTGTAGGCCTACCTGTAGGCCTCAAACTCAGAGATCTACCTTGCTCTGCCTCCCAAGTACTGGGATAAAAGACTAGGCAAGGTAAACTAATAGAAAGGATATGATCTTGAAACTAGACAATAGAGGCAGACATATGTCTGTTCTTACTGTTAGGAGTTCCTAAAAATCACCAAGCTAATAGCCATAATACATACAGAATACCTGATGAAGACTCATGTAAGCCCTCTGCTTAATGTTTTAGTGTCTGTGAGCCCACAGCTCATTGAACATAGAGATGCTAACCAAATGCCTCATGTAGCCTTTACCCATGTTCTACTCTCTTTGGAATATGAAGATCTTCTGGCAAATACAGAAAGAGAAACTTGAACACCAACTCAGTTACAAGACGTGTGTATCTCCCCACCCTAGTGAGGTCCATGCAGGAAGTAAGAGCAGAGAAGTCAAATGGAGACTCAAAAGTTCTGAGTACATAGGGTAAATAACCACACTGGGACCAGCTATCAGGAGGCAGATCAACTTTACTTAGGGTAATCCAAGGCTTATAAAGATTTGAGATACTGAGGGTAGGAACACCCAGGTTGGACAAAGGTCATTGTCTGGGGGCTTAGGATACCTGAAATGACACATTAGAATGGAAAAGCATTTAAAAAAATCTCAGGTGCTAGTTGAAGAGAATGTATTAAGAGAAAAGAAATGGTTCCTGTAATCTAACTGAGGCTTAGCATTCCTCAGGTAGAGGCATATGTGGGGATTTAGAAGTCTCCAGACAATGTCAGAGAAGGAGAAGCCCCACCAATGAAGGGAGTACAGAGCCAGAGGCTATCAGGTCATGATTGACTGTGAACTTAATTAGCATCTATAATCTGTCCTGACTGAAAGATGCATTGGGGTAATGGTAACAGAGAACTAATGAGAGTATTTTAAATTGAACCCTAACCTGAGGAGTCCAGACCCTACATGGACTTGATGACCAAGAACTAGAAACTTGATAGCCCACAGACTTCAGGTAAAACTAACCGTGACTGCCCTTTCCATGCCCCTGCCCAGAAAAATCAATTAAATGATTTCTAATAACATTCTAGTTTGCTCAAAATTAGGCCTCTTGTCCAGTTGTTATCAGAAAGGTTCTTCCTGCAGTGGAAGCTGGTACAGAGACTCACAGACAGACATTATGGTGAGAAAGTTCAAATTAGAAGTCTTCCTTAGTCTCTACACTTGGAGATTAGGGAACCCCACAGAAGATCAGGGAGGAAAGACTGAAAATCAAAGAGGGTAAAGAAGACCCTTTTGTTTTTCTTTACTTTTGTTTACAAAAATGAAGTTAAGACTTTATGTTTGGAGGAATGTATTCCAGTCATGAAAATGGCTTTATTATATTTGACAGGTTAACATTACAGAGTCTCTGATTCTGTTTTTGTGAATAGTTGAACTGTGCTTATTTAAAAAGGACAGTTGCTTAACTTTACTTTTTCAGAACATATGCTCATCTTGCAATCATGGATTTCATAAAGACAAATAATCAGACACTGCAGCTGAGCTCACAGAGATGTCCTCTCTTCCTCTTTTCTACTATTTATGCTCTCACCAATCTTTTAAAAAGGTAGAATCTGAGCTTCTGCATCATGCTTGCTCTTTCTGTGGTGCAATTAAATCATACCTCATAAGGCATAACTCATAACCAAATAAATATTCCAGGAACATAGGGAGTCTGATTTCAAGTCTCTAAAATGCTATGAATACAACCATCATCCTTGCCCACATTCTCCTACAGGAGAGAATGGGAAATGTCAGGGTGAACCATCAACCAGATAATGGAGCTGTGTCTAGGACCTTTTATGCTCACAAGATGAAGAGTGATCCCAGGCCTTATTGGTTTGTGCTCCATTTTGATCCTGGATATTGATAAGATTTAGCTTAGAGATGGCTGGAAAAGTTTTGTGCTATATGAAAAATATGCAAATCACTAAAATGATAAAATTACATAAAATGCATGTTCTATATGAATTTCATTCTTGTGTTTTAGTGAGATCTGCATCTTTAAAGATAATAACAATAAAAATCTATATGTAACACATATTCTTGTCAAAGTTCTATCCTTAAAAATATATTGAAATTAGTCTATATAATTCTCTCTGACAAATCCACATGCCAGGTTCTTAGGTGACTAATGTTTTAGATTAAAAGTTAGAAATAGAGAATATATATGAATCAGTGGATTCCAGAGTAAAGAAAACAAATTATTCTATTAGTAAATAAACGCTGTGCCCATAAACTTACCTATTTTGTCTCAGTGACACTTGATCGCATATGCCTTGCTAGCATATATCTATAAATACATATATGAGTCCTTTATAATATACTTGATGCTTTAATTATCTCAGTCTACTTTTTGTGCTGCCTATAGACACTTTGCTAGAATGATATTTATTAGTATTTGAGAGTCAAGAAGTTCAATCCAGTTATAGTAGATGGTTATCAAAGTCAAAGTGATCACTTCTTTCTTCATACTTATATGCCAAGTGATTTGACAGTAATTTCCATTAAGAGATTGGGACTACTTTTTATTTCCTTTTTAAACTAAGTTCATAGCAGTGAAGTAGAAGAATTAATCTGAACAAATCTGAGTTTAAACACCGAGAAACAAACCATGCTGTTACTCCATTAGTCTTTGTCATTGTCATATGAACAATCTGAATGTCTCTCTCAGGTGAAATAATAGCAAAGATACAGCCCACTTAATGACATTCATGGTCAGCCAGCTATGTGAATCCTTAGACCTGCCCTCTTTTGTCAAGCTACAGTCTTTCCACATACATATAAACAAACCAACCAAAATAGTCAGGCTGTCAAAGATCCACAAAGACACTCAAATCATCTGTAGGCTTTATGAAAAATATTACATAGAAATTGGTCATTGAAGGCTATTGGGATTTTTTTAGAGTGACTTATTACACAAAGATAATGCAGTGATCAAGGTAGAAAGCAGCAATAAATGTGAAATGTTATCCCTTATTGTCCATTCAAATTGGTTATCATTCATTCATTCAAGTTCTTGAAGTAAGCTGTAAAGAAATAATAATTTAGGAATCTAAATATGATTTTTCATAAGAAGCATCTGCTTTCTTTAAAATAAACTAGAGAGAAATGGATACATATTATTGTCTTTAAGAAAAACATCTTTGTCATCTTGTATTTAAGGGAACACACATAATTGCTAATTTAATCAAACTTTAGCAACTGCTCTGAGCCCAGCTCTGCTCAGCAGTTCAATACAAGCTTCTCTTCACCTTTATATCTAGTTGCACTTGGTCCATTTTCCTGCATCGCTCACACATTTCCCAGTGCCTATTTTTGTCCACTTAGACTTAGATCAATACACTTAACTCGTTTTTTTTTTCTTAACGCTCTTCTACCTGACCTACTTTATTTCTGTCCCAGTTCTTAATTCAGAGTATCTCTGTGATGCAGCTTATCACAATCCATCCTCAGTTTACCTTTCCACAAGATTCTAATATAGTAAATGGCACATTAGATCTGTCAGATACTTTTTTCCATGTATCATCTTTGAGGCAGAAATACTGTAAATGAAAACAAAAAACAACTTGGCAGCTATGACAGTGCTGTAAACATGTGTGTACTCATAAATCAATAGCAATAATAAATTGCATTCACATGTCATTTAATTTTTTGATCATCAGTAAGGTCAGAAAAAGTTCACCTCTCATATTGTCTCTATATCACATTCTTGATTCCTTTGAATCTGTCTACTCTATTAGTCAGACTGCTTATTGTGTCTCATGATCCTATACTCTGGTCCTCCTAACTCTACAGTCATTTTCCCATGGATTATTAATTTGGTGGTTACATTAGAAAAAATGATCCTCTCTTGTTAAAACCAGTTAGAAATTTTGCACATCAAAAGCTTCTGCTGGTGACATTTAAGCCAAGGACTCACCCTGCTTTCCAATATTCTTTATTCTCCTACTCAGCAGGGAGCCGATGAGGAGTTCAGGTTGGAGTTTTGCAGAAAGCAGTTCACCCACTCAAACCTGCCCTGCTTTATTCTCAACCTCTCCTACTCCAATGTCCCCTTTCTCCTCAATCCCAACTTCTTAGGTTCATAATTAGACTCTGCAACCTCTAAGCTACTTCTACAAAGTGATGAGCTACTAAAAATACAGCCCTGCAGGAATACATTCAACTTCTATTTCTGTTATTTTTTTAACACCAGTTTCAGATGAACAAAGCAGTTAAACAAAAGGAGAGAGAAAGTGCTGTGATTGCGAAGATGTAATGTCGACACATACTTTGTTCATTTTAATTACACGAAGTCATCATTTAGCAGGATACTGTGAAGGGAAAGCTGCCACAGACCTTCATTCTTTTGATATTTTCCATTTAAAGCCTCTTTCAATGACCCTCAGCACAAATACCTTCGTTGTAACCCTGAAAACCCTTGTATCTCTGTATAGCCCATGAAATGGGCTCTTTTAAGGTGTGGGGAAAGCTGGACATAATTGGACCGCTCTGCTAATGAGACCTACTTCCATCACTCCTCTGACTGTCTCATGGCATTTAAGATGAGCCTTTTAAAACTGGGTTACAGAAAAGAGGATGGGACCAGAGGAGGGGTGTGAGGACTCTCAACCTTATGAAATAGATATATAAAGCCAGAATAAATGAGGAGGAAAACAATCATTTTTGTGTGAAAAATCTAATTTTTGGATTTTGCTCTCCTGCACCCACATACTTGGTATTTACAAGCTGCTATTTTAAACTCTGTCTGGGAACAATATGTCATCGGCTTAATTATTTTGATGATATTATATAATGTTTATTTCATGCAATTGTGCCAGGTGTTATGGTGGGAGTTGTGTTATTTTGCATAAGTGATATTGACATAACTAGCATGATCTATGATTGCTCCTAATTGTATAGATGGAATGTTGAAGGCTGTCTTGTCTTAATATTATACTAATTATTATACAATTGTACAAGCTAAGGTTTGAACTCAGCATATGCAACAGAATACCTGAATCTTTGATTACAAAGTCTCTATTGAAGAATTAAGAAAATAAATCAATTTCATGATTCCCTGTCCTAGGTTAAAAATTTTTAGTGGGTATGTATGTAGTTCTTAATGCATATAATTCTATGTTCTTGAGAATGAAGAGGCTTAAGAGGTCAATGGGCTCTTGTCCTTTGACTTGCTAAAGGGTCTGGAATTGGAGAACCATACTCCCAAAAAATATCTAACATATGTTAAAATATAATCCTGAATTTTATGATGCTAAAAGTTTACATGAGTTAGGAGATTGAAATGTTTGACCACTATCAATTAAGTTCGGCTTGCGGGTTGTCCCACAATATCAAAGACTATCACTTTTCTTTATTGTTATCTCTCTGATAAGGACTATGGTCACTGGTATATGATTGGTGCACAAAGAATATTATTTTAGTGCTGGGAAGATTAAATGAAAGGGCAAATACATAGCAGCTTTAATGAATGAACACATGAATAGAATTTTCAAGTGTAAAATTTAAGCTTAGATATTTTTTTCCCAGTAGACAAGAGAAAGAACACATTTATAAACTCAAGGAAGTGAGAAACATCATGACTAATTTGAGCATAGAAAGTAATCAAAGATTGTAAATGCTTGCTAGGAAAATAAACTATTAAGCTATACAAAATTAATTTGAAGTTACTGGATATTTTAAGGACAGATCATAGAAATGATCAAATAGACATTTTAAAAATACTGCCATAACAGTGGGGAATAAATGAAAGGGAGAGTTAAGATATGGTAGACCAGATATTAATTTTTATTTATAAAAATGTAGTTGAATTGCATTTTACTGGAGTAATGTGGAAGGAAAAGAAGTGTAAAGGACAATATGTATGTGGAACAGTTATTCTTCAATGTATAAATAGTATAATGTATAAAAGCCTACTTCATTTTTAATGCTCAAATGGGATTTCTAATGTAACAAAAGCAAGGAATTTCTAATGTAACAAAAGCAGTTTGCAGTATGAGACCAATATTCCCACTCATGAGCTCTGTCAGCTAGTACATACCAGCTCTGACACTGACCATACCAATTAGATTCAGCCCTCACCAACTTATCTGTAAAATGCATACATTGATGTCAATATGACATAGACTCAAGCATGACAGGGAAATAGTAGTTTTGATATGATTTGATAAATACTGAAGTGATGATTTTAGTTATTGTCATTATATCACTACAACAAAAACCATATCAGTATTAATATTTTATTGTGTATCATTTTATTCTGCTATAAGTAAATACCTGAAGCAGAGGAGTATATTATAGGAAATTATTAGTTGACCATTTGTGGAACTGAAAATTCAAGGTCAGACAACTTCCCAAGTTAACCTTCTTCTGAGGCTTATCCTGATATCATAGGTAGAAATTGTGCAGAGGATCACAAAATGAAACAAGAAACTGGAGGTAAAAGAGGGGTCAGGTTAATTTTTATTTTTACCAATCTATTCTCATGGAACTCCACTAATTACCTGTAATAAAACATTAATTTCTACCTCAGAAAGTATATCCAATGATCTCATTACCATGGACAAAATTCTACTTGTGGAGATATCTTCATTTCTTAAAAATATCTTATAAAGGACCATATTCTTAATGCAGAACTCTGATAGACAACAATTATCAATTATAACACCTTGGAATTCCAAAGATTATGTGTTGCTTATCTGCTATAAAGTAGAAAAGAAACATAATATTTAACTGAGAAAGAAATGTGGATGACTAAATAAAATCTTCTTGACTTTAAGCACTTTGTAGAACATAGAAAGTTCTAGACACTCTAATCACTAACAATAACCGTATCTAAACTTGATTCTTTTTCTGCAGGAGCTTCTCAGTTACCCACTTTCCCCTGGACCCTGTCACCTATTCTAATTTCCATCCTCATTTTTCCCAGCACAAATGAACAGTGACTGAGGAATCTCTTATGTATTTCCTTCAGGTTGGGTAAAAGCCAAGGTAGAGGCTTCACATAAAAGCAAACAAGAATAAAGATTGGGGAGGGTTGGGAGGGGAACACCCATAAGGAAGGGGAGGGGGGGGGATGTTTGCCCGAAACCGGGAAAGGGAATAACACTCGAAATGTATATAAGAAATACTCAAGTTAATAAAAAAAAAGATTGTAAACTTATGCATTCATATATAAGTATAGAGATATATGTGGCAAATAATACAATAACAGACAATTTACTACTAGAAATCATTGCCTGAGTATTTAATCAGATATCATGTATCTGATAATTTTTCCATCTGAAATTACAGTATTATTTTTCTGTCTACTCTTTGGCATGGACTGTTGAATGTCCTGTATACACAGTCACAAATTGATTAGTTTGTACCATATCACTTCAGTTCTTTTATATGAACCTTATTTATTTATTACCTTTTTTTAACCCTGCTGACACATAAAAGGACATCAGAACTCTCATGTTCTGTGTCTGCCCTTAAAACAGATATATTTGACTTATTTAGGTGAAGTTGCAATGAGGTAATTCCAATATGATTAACTTTCAACAATGAGGGTTTGAGGTTTTGTTATATACCACCAACATGGTGTGATTTGTCAGTGAACACAGTTGGGCTATCTCAGTGGCCATTTTTTAAAGAAAGAAGTCAATGCCTATACAAAAATAAGTCCATGCCTACATCAGTGAACCTACCCTCAAACAGTAGTACTAGGGACTCAAGATGTACATATGAGAAATATTTGACCTTTCCTCATCTCAAAGGGAAGACAGATATTTTGAATAGAAGTCAATTTGTACAATAATGACATTACTACTAAGATTTTACAGATAAGAGAGCCATCCATCCATCTGTCAAGTGTTTCAAGAGTAAAAAATATGTTTATAAACTAAAACAAGAAAAAAGAGGTTTTGTCCAGATGTTATATGTGTCTAGCCACAGGCAAGATGAGCTGTATTACAACTCAAGAAGGGAGACCCAGTAAGAGGTGATTGACAATGATAACTAGTAGTTAACTTTCCCCTGAAGCCAAACTTTCAAGTTTTCAAATCCCCCTTCTCTCTCTCTCTCTCTCTCTCTCTCTCTCTCTCTCTCTCTCTCTCTCTCTCTCTCTCTCTCTCTCTGTGTGTGTGTGTGTGTGTGTGTAAAGGAATGTAAAAAATGTTGCTAGGACATATATAAAATAATTTGGGGGAAAATTTGGACGGAGGACGGGTATACCCACACCCACCTTAATCTCCACCTACCTTCATTAGACCTGTGGATCCTGAGCCACACAGGTAAGCTTCCCTCCCCCTACCCATCTCCCCTGCTTACTGAATCTCTGGACCAAGTCAAGCAGCCCTGAGAAGCTTGCTATCACAGTGTGAACTTCATGTCTCCCAGCCCCCAACACACACACACACACACACACACACACACACACACACACACACACACACACACACACACACACACACACACACCTCTGCTTGATTTCATCAGTCTTGTGGATCCTGAACCATCTGTACCATACAGTTAAGTTTCCCTTTCTCCATCCATCTCCCCTCCTTGCTGAATCCTCTGTGTGTGCCAAGCTACCCAGAAAAGTTCTATAGCTTAGGTGGTCTTCCATTCTCTTGCCACTACCTATCTTGGCATAGACTTGTTGGGGACAGAGTGACAAGGTTTCTGCCCCTGGGATAGAGCTCCAGTGAGATATGAGTCTGAACGAATATTGATGGCTGTTTTGGGCATGATGCTTATTCCTGTAATATTGTACATATTTTCTAGACCCACTAGCAGTGGAGAGGTCTCTTTCCTAACAAGGAATATCCTCACAGTTAATGTTAATGACTCCATGGTAATTATAAATAGTCATCCATGAGTTGAGGATGTGGCTGTGTCTCTGAAAAATGGTAAACACTATGAGTTTGAAAAAATATAATTTCTCAAGTATGCAACGAACAAGGATGCAATATGAATTATACGAGGGGCTGCACAAATCTAAGGGAACAAAGACAGCTGGGCTCGAGTCGACCCATTAGAAAATTGCCATGAAAGAAATTAATTTTGGGAGTGTCGATTTCAGGAAATTCCACTGAACTAAGGTTTTTCATTTGTTTGTTTGTTTGTCTACTTATACATGCTGATAGATTTCTGGGTTCAAAATCAGTCCAGGACACAGTAAGGACAGATTCAGATGGTAGAAATGGTTGTCCCACCCAACTAGTTTTTCCTTTTTGCCTAACAAAGGTAGACATATCTCTGAATTCTTTTGAAATGTTAAGAAAAAACGGGGCTCAAGACCCCATATGAACAACAATGCCAACCAACCAGAGCTTCCAGGGACTAAACCACTACCCAAAGACTATACATGAACTGACCCTGGGCTCCAACCTCATAGGTAGCAATGAACAGCCTAGTAAGAGCACCAGTGGAAGGGGAAGACCTTGGTCCTGCTAAGACTGAATCCCCAGTGAACGTGATTGTTGGGGGGAGGGCGGTAATGGGGGGAGGATGGGAAGGGGAACACCCATATAGAAGGGGAGGAGTTGGCCTGGAAACCGGGAAAGGGAATAACACTCGAAATGTAAATAAGAAATACTCAAGTTAATAAAAAAAAATGTATGCTTTTTGTGTTCTACCCATCAAAGGGCTGGGGTCAAGGTCAAGGGATGTGATTCATAAGATAATTAAAAGAAAATCTGAAGTAAATAACTCAATAGATATGTAATCATAAAATACTGGATCTGTGTTCTGCAGGGGATGAACTATCCAGGTAATTTTTTTTTTAGGATAAAAAGAATGAACTACTTTAAGAACTGACACATACAAGCAAGCAAGAGAGGGACAAAGAGATCTCTTAGCATAGCAAAGAAACATTGATCTCCAGAGAGAAAGCAAAAAATTGAGAGAAGCAGAACACAGGTTATCAGCCTAGACTTCAAGTGATTTTTTTTCACAGCTCTTAGGTACTCTTTCTCAGTCTTGCCCTTGACATACCACATCTCTGCCAAACTTTATCTGATCTACTGCTTCTGAAACACAGACCTGTGGATTCTGTACCATATAGACCGTGCGATCAGAAAACAATAGGCCACTACATTCAAGAAAACATAGGAAATAAGTAATTCCATAACAACAAAACCAAGGAAAACATACACACACACACACACACACACACACACACACACACACACACACACACACATACCTACCACTGCCAACCTTAAAAAATAACAGGAAAAAAGCAATCACTGGTCATTAATATTTCTCAACATCTATGAATTCAATTACCCAATAAACATATTCAGGATAACATAATGGATGTGAAAATATGATCCATTATCCTGCTGCCTACAAGAAACACACCTCAGCAGCAAAGATTGTTGTGTTTCAACAAAGACATTACCATATAGTAAAGGGCTGGATTGGGGGCAAAAGTTGGGAGTGGAGTAAAAAGTTTTCCAAACAAACAGACCAAAATAAAGAAAAAAAAAAACTTAAGTAGCCATTCTTATATCTAATAAAAATCATCAAAAGAGACAAAGAAAGCTACTTCATACTCATTGAAGGAAAAATATACCAAGATGATATCTCAATTCTGACCATCTTTGCCCCAAATGCAAATCCATTAATATTGTAAAAGAAAAGTTGTTGGAGCTTAAATTGAACATAGATTCCCACATATTAATAACGAGAGACTTCATTTCCCCATTCCAATTGACAGGTTAGCTGGACAAAACCTAAGACAGAAATAAAAGAACGAACAGTCATTATAAATTAAATGGACCTAACAGATATCTATAGAATATTTCACCCAAACACAAAGGAATATACCTTCTTCACAGCACCTCATGCATTTTTCTCCAAAATTGACCATAGAGTTGGTCACAAAGCAAATATTAACAGATACCGGAAAATTGATTCATGGTCTTGTATCTTTCAGACCACCATGCTTAAAGCAGTACTTGAACAACAACAGAAACACCAGAAAGCATACACACTTGTGGAAATCGAACATCTCTGTACTCAATGACTTCTGGGTAAGGAAAGAAATAAGGAAATTAAAGAATTTCTAGAATCCAATGAAAATGAAGGCACAGCATACCAATTTATGGGACACAATGAAAACAGTATTAAGAGGAATGTTGATAGCACTAAGTGCCTCCATAAAGAAATTGCAATGTTCTCATATCAAGAATATTAAAGGTACACTTGAAAGCTTAAGATAAAAAGAGAAGCAAACAACCCAAAGAGAAGTAAAAGGCAGGAAATAATGAAAATCATGGCTGAAAGCAATCAGTTAGAAACAAAGAAACATACAAAGAAATAATAAAACCAAGAGCTTGTTCTTTAAGAAAATCAATAAAATAGACAAATTTTGGCCAAAATAACCAAAGTCAAAGAGATGGTATCCCAATAAACAAAACCTGAATGAAAAGGAAGATATAACAGACATTGAGGAACCTCTAAGAATAATTAGGTATTAACCTCAAAAGCCTATACTTCACAAAATTAAAAAAAAGCTTAAAGAAATAGACAATTTTCTCTACAAATGCCATTTACCAAAGTTATATCAAGATCAGGTCAACTATTTAAACATCCCTAAAACCTCTAACGAAATATAAGCTGTCATTTAAGAAAAAAAGACCAGGGTCAAATAGTTTCAGTACAGAATTCTACCAGCCTTTCCAAGAAGAACTAACACCAATATTCATCAAACTATTTCACAAAGTATGAACAGAAAGAACAATGTCAAACTCATTCAATGGAACTACAATCACCATGATACTGAAACACAAAGACACAACAAAGATAGAAAACTTCAGAACAATTTCTCTTATGAAAATTGATACAAAATAGTCAATAAAACAGTCACATACCAAATCAAGGACCATATCAAAAACATCATCCATGGGGTTGGGGATTTAGCTCAGTGGTAGAGCGCTTGCCTAGGAAGCACAAGGCCCTGGGTTCGGTCCCCAGCTCCAAAAAAAGAACCAAAAAAAAAAAAAAAAAAAACATCGTCCATCATGATCAAATAGGCTTCTCCCATGTTTGCAAGGAATGTAAGAAAATATATTAATGTAATCTACCATGTAAAGAAATTGAAAAAAAGTCATGTAATTTTCTCATTAAATGCTAGAAAAGCCTTTGGTAAAATCCAACACATGTAGTATGTCATACAGGTGAGGGCCAGTACAGGATAGAATGAGGCCTGTCACTGGATGAGAAGGAAGGATGGGAGGGAGAAAAATTTGAGGGAAGGGAAGGAGACTGGACCGGAAAGGAGGAAGAAACAGGAGAAGGCTGTGGAGAAGTCGTGGAGAGGACATGGAAACTGAGGTTAAGATTCCATCGTGTACCTTTGCAGGTTGTTAATGAATGTTCTTAAGGGATGGATGTGTACAGGGCTTTGTATGTTTAAGTGGGCAATTACATCTTATCAATTGGATCAAAGTTTATTGGGTTGTGTGTTCTGTCTTGTGGTGATTTAAGTTTAAGAAAGTATGTGGGGGCTGGGACACTGAGCATCTACGGAATTAGGATATATATTTCTGCCATGGTGGTAGCCTGCCTTGGGAACTGGATGGGTAGAGAGATTGTTGACAGGCTCAGAGAGAGGTCTTCAGCAGTGTGATATGGGATGGAGCAAAGTGGGCTTTGTTGACTGAGATTAAGATATCTATCAGCTATCGTGGGGCACTGCAGTGCTGGGCCTAGTGGGGGTCAAATTACTATAATTTTTATTAGATATATTTCTTTACTTACATTTCAAATGTTATTCTCTTTCCCGGTTTCTAGTCCATAAGCACCCATCCCCTCCCTCTCCTCCATACGGATATCCCCCCATCCATTCCCCTTACTGCCCCCCATATTCCCCTATACTGGGTGTCCAATACCCCTTCATATTAAAGAGATTAGAGAATTCAGAGATACAGAGCACATAGGTAAACATAAAGTAATATACAGCAAGTCAATGACTGATATCAAATTAAATAGAAAGAAACTTAAAGCAATTCAACTCAAATACAGAACAAGAAAGGCTACTCACTCTCTCACTATCTACTTAATAATGCACTTGAAGTTCTTGCCAGTGCTATAAGACAAATGAAGGAGGTCAAGGGAATACAAATTGGATAGTAAGAAAATTCGTGGATGATATGATAGAATACAAACATAGCCCCAAAATTCTACCAGAGAACTCCTGCAGCTGATAAACACCTTCAGCAAAGTGACTAGATATAAAATTAACTCATACAAATCACCACTTTTTGTATATGCAAATGATAAACCAGCTGAGAAATAAATTAGGAAAAGGACACCCTTTATAATAGCCATGAATTTTATAAAACATCTTGTTGTAACTCTCACCAAGCAAGTGAAATATCTGTGTGACAAGAACTTCAAGTCCTGAAGAAAGAAATTGAAGAAGATATCAAAAGATGGAAAGATCTCTCATACTCATGTATCCGTAGAATCGACATAGTTAAAATGAAAGTTTTACTAAAAGCAGTCTACAGACTCAGTGTAATTCCTATCAGAATTTCAACACAATTTTCATAGAAATTGAATGAGCAATTCTCACCTTCATATGAAAAAAAAAACAAAACAAAAACAAAGCAAAACAGAATAGCCAAAACAATCCTGAACAATAAAACATCTTCAGTAGAAATCACTATTCCTGATCTTAAGCTGTACTACAGGGCAATAGCAATTAAAGCTGCATTGTATTAGTACAAAAATAACACATTGATCAATGGAATCTAAACAAAGACCCAGAAATACACCCACACACCTGTGGACATTGATTTTTGATAAAGCCGTACAATGGAAAAACAAATGATACTGGTATGACTGGATGCCTATAGGTAAAAAAAATGCAAAACGACCCAGTTTTGTCACCCTGCACAAAACTCAAGTCCAAATGGATCAAAGACCTCAATATAACACTTGGAAACATTAAATCTCACAGAAGAGAAATTGGAAACTACCCTTGAACACATTGGTATAGGAGATGATTTCCTGAACAGAGCATCATTGGTTAAGATTCTATGATCAATAATTGATGAATGGGACCTCATGAAACTGCAAAACTTCTGTAAGGCAAAGGACACCATCAATAGGATCAACCAGCACCTACTAATTGAAAAATGATCTTTATCAACCCTACATCTGACAAAGGACTAATATCCAAAACTTATGAACAACTCAAGAAGTTAGACACCAACAACCCAAATAACCCAGTTTTAGGAGTGGGGTACACAGGGAGCTGGGAGGTGAGAGACTCTCAGGGCTTAAAGGGATGGACCTTAGATGAAATGCCCAACAGTAGGGGGAGGGTACTTGTAGAATCCACCTGTAGTAGAAAAGGCATCAAGTGGAGGGACAGGGTTGTCATCTCACTGTCAAATCTCTGACCCAGAATTTTTCCTGTCTAAAAGAACTGGAGGGATAAAAATGGAGAAGAGACTGAGGGAAATGGGGACCAGTGACCAGCAAAAATTGGGGCCAAATTGATGTCTGTCTCAAGGGGAGGTTCCAAGGCCTGATTCTATTATTGATGCTATGGTCTTCTTACAGACAGGAGAAGATATTTATACCCAGCCAATGGACTAAAGTTGGGGACCTCTATGGTTAAATTAGGGAAAGGCTGAAAGAATCTGAGGAAAAGGACAACCCCATTGGAAGACCAACAGTCTCAACTAACCTATACCCCCGAGCTCAAACACTGAGCTACCAACCAGGAAGCATACACTAGCTGGTCAGAGGTCTCGAACACATATACAGCAGAGGACTGCTTGGTCTGGCTTCAGTGAGAAAAGATGTGTCCAACCCTGGTGAGACTTTAAACCCCAAGGAGTGGGGAAGCCTGGCAGGGGTGGGGGATGGTGAGTGAGGACATCTTCCAGAGATGGGAGAAGGAAGAATGGGATGAGGAACAGTGGGAGGGTAGACTTGGAGGGGGGTAATGACTGGACTGTAAAAGAATAAAAGTAATAAAAAATGGAGTATAGAGCTAAAAAGAATTCTCAGCAGAGGAATCTCAAATGGCCAAGAGACACTTAAAGAAATGTTCAACATCCTTAGTCATTGTATATGTGCAAATCAAAACAACTATGACATTCCATCTTATACAAATCAGAATGGGTAAGATAAAAACCTCCAGAGATAGCACATGCTGACAATGATATAAAGCAAGGGGAACACTCTTCCATTGCTGGTAGGAGTGCAAACATGTACAATGACTTTGAAATTCAATTCAATGGTTTCTCAGAAAACTCGGAATCATTTTGCCTCAAGACTCATCTATACTATTTGCTTAACCATGTTTCATAGCAACTTTTTCTTAAGAGCCAAAAACTAGAAACAGCCTAGAATGGAAACAACTGAGGAATGGATATGGAAAATGTCATACATCTACATAATGGAATACTATTCAGCTGTTAAAAACAATGATATCATGAATTTTGCTTTCAAAAGAATGGAACTTTAGAATATTATCCTGAGCAAAGTAACCCAGTCCTAAAAGGACATTCATTGTATGTACTCACTTATAAGTATACATTAGTCATAAAATATAGGAGACCCATGCTACACTAGACAAACCCAAAGAAGCTAAACAAGAGGAAAGGCATAAGCAAGGGTGCTTGAATCTCACTTAGAGGGGGAATAGAATAGTCATAAGAGGCAAATGGAGAAAGAGAACTGGGTGGGAGAGAGGATAGGGATGGGGATGGGGGTTTCAGGATCAGGGGTGGAGAGGGATAGGAGGGGTGTTCAGGTAGTCATGAGAATAAACAGAAATTTGCAACTCATGGGGGTGAGGAGATAGGGGACATCTCCAGGAGAAGACAGAGACCTAGAATAAGGGAGGCATCTAAGAATCAATGGGGATGACCTTAGCTAAAACTCACAGTATTGCAGATATAAAAACCTGCAGTGGCTACCTCCTGTAGCCAGGCAGGAACCCCAATGGAGCAACAGGGAAACCAACCCACTCACAAAACTTTCAAGCCAAAATTTATCTTGTCTACAAAATATGTATAGATATATACAGGGCAAAAACAAAAGCATTGGTCACAAATAACTAACCCAACTTTATACCCATTCTATTGGCAAGCCCCTATACCTGACATTATGAATGATACTCTGTTATGCTTGCAGACAGGAGTCTAGTATGGCTGTCTTCTGATAGGCTCCACCCAGCGGCTTGGTCAGACAGATGCAGACACCCACAATCAAACAATGGATGGAGCTTAGGTACTCTTATGGAAGTATAGGAGGAAGGATTGTGGGCCCTGGATGAGAGAGGAACTCCACAGGAAGACCAACAGAGTCAACTAACCTGGACTCTTTGAGCTCTCGGAGACTGAAGCACCAACCGAAGAATATATACAGCCTTGACCTAGACCTCCCTGAACATTTAGAGCAGATGTGCGGCTTGGACTTCATGTGGGTAGCAAACAACTTCAGCTGGAGCTATCCCAAAGCCTGTATGTAAGATGCGTTCTTCTAACTGGGCTGTCTTGTCTGGTGTCAGTGGGAGAGGCTTCTCCTAGCCTTGCAGAGACTTTATATGCCAGGGTGGGAGAACTCAATAGAGTTCCTACCTGCTCAGAGGAGAAGCATATGGGACTTGGGAAAGGACTCTGCGAGGAGAAAAACAGGAGGGGGAGAGTGAGCAGGATGTAAACTAAATGAGAAAGAAAGAAAGAAAGAAGAAAGAAAGAAAGAAAGAAAGAAAGAAAGAAAGAAAGAAAGAAAGAAAGAAAGAAAGAAAGAAGGAAAGGAGGGAGGGAGGGAGGGAGGGAGGGAGGGAGGGAGGGAGGAAGGAAAGAAAGAAAGAAAGAGCTGTCATGATAATGAAAGCAACTTCTTTGTAAGCCAAAAAATTGCATTTTTAAAACAAGAAGTAATTTTTTAATATATTTCTTTTCATAAGAAACTAATGTCTACATTCTCCCTTTCACCTCTTTTTTCATTGGAACTGAGTTAGCTCTACTACATAACTTGTTTTCAACGTGTAAATACAGTTGAAACAGTGTTTGGCTATCTGTACATTTCAACCTGGAAAGGAGACTGCTTTTGTGGAGTCTTGTCATCATCACACAAATGAGCATAAATTAGCATTATGGATGATAAATGTATGGGGCTCAGTCCTCACCCCACCATTTCAAATAATCAATTTTAAAATAAGGAAGCCAAGATTAATATGTGCACTAAAATGAGGCTCATTCTTATGGCTCTGCTTCTAGAGAATTTCTCTACAGCTCCATTTAAGCAAGTCAAAAAGAAACAAGTTGCAAAAGTTGCTGGTAAGTAATCAAGGGGAATTAAAACAGGTTGCTGGTGGAGATGTAAATTACCTTAGTCCTCAGATATATCAATATGGAGTTCCCCCAAAATCTGATAAACAAAAACTATTACAAAATCCGATTTCATCATTGTGAATATACCAATACCCATTCCTTTGTCATTTCTTTGTATATCTATGACATAAGCCTGAGTGAAACTTCACCGGAGGAGGAATTATTTATTTATATTCATTATTTCAAATGATTTTTTGTCTGTTATCACATGACTGTAGACCTAGAAACCTTGACTATAAACAGAATTAGAGGATGTTATATTCCTAACCTACTTCAAAATGTCAGAACCTACTTCTTAAAGGGTTGAGAAATTTCTAGAACAAGACAACTAGCCAGTGGTGAAAGTGTGGAGGAAATTTAAAATTCAAATGTAATACACAGGTTTTATCTAAGTCAGCCTACAACAGCAACAATAACAACAACAACAACAACAAAAATACCAGAATAGCCATGATTGTTGTGGTCAAATTCACAATAGATGCATCATAGCATCAGCCTAGATGCCCATAAGCAATTAACAAAAGAATGGGTAAAGAAAATTTGGGTTATCAAAGTACAACAGAGGACTTTTACTCAGTAATGAAGAAACATGAGACTAGACACTATGTCATTTATGGTAAAGCACCTATAGAAATATTTTAGATATATAGAATATGTATTAAAAGAAATAAGCCAGATTCCAGAGGACAAATAAATACAATGCAATTTCTTCTGTACGCTAAAACTAGATTTGATTTCAAATCAAAAAAGCAGACCAGGGACAATTTGACAGGACGAAAGAGGTCCATGGAAGAAGAAAAATGAAACATTAGAAAAAAGGTGCTAAATGTAAGCTAAGTTCATAGTGTACATGTTTACAGTGCTTACGATGAGACTCAGAAATTTATGAAATGAATAGACACCAATGACGACGAAACACAAAGCTAAATCAAATGGAGTAAAGAGGGGAAAGAAAGCGAGTCATAGATTTAGGAAGAGGCTCTATCCATGCCAATCATTAAAAAGGATGAACTGGTTCTCATTGCTGAGAGTTTTAATAATTGTTCCCACCTTCAGATATAATTGGAGCTAGGTATCAAATTAATTCACCAAAATCCAATTTTTCTGCATCTAGTGCTGAAATTACATTGTAAATAAAGTCACTGTGTATTTTCATAACTAAGTATATAGAGAGAACCACAAAAAATGGTTCTAGCTTTCAGTGTTTCTCTAGTTACCAAAAGTCCAAAACAACTTTTACACCTACACTATAGACATTGGACTTTGAAAGCCAATCTCATTTGCACCTGCTGTGGAAGAGGTGAAACTAAATTCACAAAGCTATAGGAAATAATCTTTCCAAAATGAAAAGATATATTCTATATCCAGGAAAATGTTTTTAAAAATAACCTGAAAGAATGGTTACAAGAAATGAAAGCCAACAACGGCCTTTCTATATCAGTTCTCAAATATAGATTTTCAGTTGAGCTTTCTGATAAGTTAACTAGAGGCAAAGTATGTTTTATTATGGATGCTAATGAATAAGACACAGCACTGACTTGAGGAATAATTGATTCTGAATTTTGTGCCACTAGAACTTTAGGATCATTTGTCCATATGCCAGAAGAGTATCTCAATCTGACATTTTTCTCAACAGCTAAGGTATCATGATGCCACCAATTTTCCCCATGTGACAGAATCCAGGGAAAGGGTCTCTTTTGTCTTCTATTTCTATAAGGCAGTCAGATTCTTTCTTCAATGTCATATAATCAACCAATATACAAAATACTGTGGCCTAGAGCCACTAAAGGAATCCAATCTATTTGGCCTATGAGAAATTCAAACTGCTAAAATATATTAAAAATTTTCCCTCACAGTCTGAATTACCGACCAAATACAACATAGGGGAAAGTAATAGGAGATGAAGCTTAGGAGAGCCATGGAAGGCTAGGCAATGTCTCAGTCAGTCTGTACTAGCCTAGAGTTTTTTCAAAAGTAAATATACAGGCACATGGATTATATCTGTTCATTTGTCCAAAATGCACCCCTTTCATCATCTTTCTGTTCTTCAACCCATCTCTCACCCACTCATCGAATCATTTTTTGCTATGGTTAGAGTCAACAGACACTGAGCAGTGATGGTATGTAGCAATCAGATTCGGGCCACTCCCTAGAACTTCTCTGTTAGCACTAGGAAAGACAAGTATCATGATGAAAAAAAGTCTATAGGTCATATCTTTTCAACCTCTGGATCATAACCTCTTCATGGTTCAAATGACCCTTTCACAGGTGGTCACCTAAAAAACAACCATATTTAAGTTATATTTCATAACAATATCAAAATTATAGTTATAAAGTAACAGTGAGAAAAGTTTTTATAGGTGGGGTTCACTATGACATAAGAAACAGTATTAAAGGGTCACAACATTGGCAAGATTAAGAACTACTGCTAAGGTAAAATGTGCTTTATACTGAAAGTATATTCTGTGTGTATATCCCCGAGAGGACTCAATGTAGCAGGATTTTATAACTTAATCCCTATAGTGAATATAAAAAAAGGAATTAATAACATATATGATATATTAACATCAGGTCTCACTTTTTGGTGTGATCTTCATTGCTAGTTGAAATTTAGAACACTCCATCAAACTGATTTTTATTATCAATATAACTTAAAAACAAAGAACCCTGATTATCTAAGAATCAAAAACAGTATGCTCAAAACCAAATAAGCAGAATAAATGTGAATAAATATTATTCTTAATAAGAGTAATGGAAGACCATATTTTTTCACTAACTAATACAGTAGAGCAAATTGAAAAGTTTGTTTTGTCAACCTGGCCTTTGAAACCAAAGTATTGTTGTTTCTGCTACCCATGTCATAATTTTTAACAACCTTAAAAGTTTGTTAATTTTTTTATAATGTAGCCAGAGAATTCTTTCCTCTAATCTTTTTTATTGTAAGTGTCTTCTTCCATTGATACAAGTTAAGGCTATTTCTTCAGACTGTGGCTTGATGCTTCCCTCTTCTACATGCGATCAAGATTTATCTTCTTTGATATAAAAAAAGAAAAGAGGCACAAGGAAAACCTTAAGGAATGATTGAATGCAGGTGGATATGCAGGCTTGAGTATGGGAAATTTGAAGATAACAGAGAACTGCCCTTCTGTAGCACACACAGTATTTTAACAATTAAGTTTCTAAGAGTCTATAAGCTCTATCTTGCAAGTGTCAGTGGCTTTCTGCTTCATGCATTTTCAGATTCTCCTTTGTTCACATATCTTCTCTGGATTTCTTTCTTCTCTAGCTTTTCCTTTCATTCCATAGCTCTATATCACTGAATTGTCTGTTTCTTGTTTTACTCTAAGTTTCTATCTTCAGGAACGCAGCACCCAGAATGAGTTTCAAGGTATTTTCCTAAACACAGAATCCTTTATAAAATCATTTTTTTGAAGGTTTTGGAAAATTTGGATTTACTTGAATAATCCTGTTTTTAATACCCAATTTAATGAAGATGGAAAAAAGATCTTGACCTAGTAGTGTGTAGAACTTGCCATACAGATTCCGGGTGGGTTTTGGTACCATGCTATACTGAGAAACGTTTTACTTCTGGACATTCAATGCAAGCACAGGGCATTTCCAGTGTGCCATATAAAGATTATCCTAGACATACCTAGCACATCAGAGTAATCTACCATATAGTATCTGATAGTGAGTAGTTTCTAGGCCTGGGAAGAGGACATTAGCAAAAGCCCATGGCAAATTTAAATTGTGTTCTAGCAGCCCCAAAGAAACTTGTGCTTTTGTGGATACTTAATAACTTATCATATAAAACTAAGCTTAGCCAAATAATGTTTAAAACATCTTAGGACGCTAGACTGCCAGTAAATAATTTTTTCACATATTTTTCTGCTATTTTCCTATGTTGCCTTTCCAAATTTACTGAATTTTTTTTCTAAGTCCAGCTTTTCCAGTTACACAAAGGCAATTCAAAAGACAAAAAAGGGAGGGTTCATTTCATGCTACAGTGCATAATAGTGCTGTTGGTATTAAAATTTGAGAGAGAATACCATCAATTAACTCACCACTCTCAATTCAATCTTTCCATTTCCACCATGACAACATGTGTGTGCAGAGTAATGTAGGAAGTAATGTACTTTGGAAGGTGTTTGCACATTAATAATTTTGCTACTAACAAAACTACAGCCAGATACTACCATGAATATTAGAATGACTCTCATGCAAAAGATCAGAAATCTGCAAACATTATCAATTTGGAACTCTGATGCATTATTTGTGAGAAATAAAATTGTTTTGAGCACAATCTGAGTCAGTTACATAATATAGACTTGCTCTGCTACATGTTTCAATGCCTTTCTCTCTAGGCATATCATGTATTGGATATTAATGTTTCCCATTATAGATTCATATATTGAAGCCTATACTCCTATATGATTTATTGTATTACTTATAGGTAGGACTTCTTGGAGATTGTCCATTATGAATGAGAATAGTTCTCATATAAAAAAGACTCACCATGGAAAGTTTTCTTTTCTTTTCTTTTTTTTCTTTCTAACACATGAAGACACAGTAACGAAATTACAACCTGAGAGAAGCTTTCCTTGTTTGAGAATGGATCTTTCTGTGCCATGATTCTAGACAGCTAAGCTTCTAGAACAAATAGAGAAGAGTATTTGTTGTGGTTGAAGATGGTCAGTTTTTGGTCTGTTGTCATTGGCAGATACAAGCAAAGTTCACAACCAGCCTTAGATTCATTTCTATGTAGAAATATCAACAAAGTTCCATTCACAAAGTCTGTAAAGGTACCTGATGGAGCGGATTTCTTCTTCTAAATATCATACTTCATTACAGAAACACAGAACCAGTCATATATTCAAAGAATTAAAACAAAAATTCTAGGGGTTACGTATGCCCATGTTCACTATTTACAATATCCACAAGGGCCAAACAACTCAACTGTCCATTTGTGTCAGTGGAAAATAAGTAAGTAAAGAGCAATATATGATTGTAAGAAAATAATTCAACTTTAAAAGAAATTAAAGAAAATCAAATGACAAAGGAGCTCATGAGATAAAAAGAGCAGAATTAAGACCACTTCATCTTATTTCTCTTATAAATTGAGTAATGTTAGGATGGGGAAAACAGATGGGGATCAACAAAAACAAATTGTCTCTGGAAAGTTCAATTAATATCCTATTTTAAATTAAGGATATATAATGTATTTACAATAACACTTTAATCTTGAAAACATTTTTTCTAAAAGATATAAAAAGATATTGAGTATTATGTTTTTGTAATGTTATGGGGCAAACATATAAACAAAAGCAGCAGAGCAGTTATGAGGTGAGGGTATAATGGAGGCATATGTCTTAGGGCTACGGTCATTTTAGTTTAGCACAATGGTGGAGTCTTGAGATGTATAGTTGTGATGGTTATAGAGGGATATCAGATACTTATGATCAGGAATAGTATACTGCTGTATTCCATATGCAACATTAAATTTCATGATATATGCATTTTTACTAAATGAGGCAAGAAAATAATAGTAAGCAATAACAGTCCTACTTAATGTCCTACTTAACACCCTACAGATTAACACTACACTCTGTTCCTACTGAATATCACAGCCCACATGTAGCACAGTTCTACAAATTGATCATTTTCAGTCTTAGTCAAGTCAGGAACCAATCACCTGTGGTCACTTAAAATATGGTGTCTGATAAAAACAATTGGGGTCTTCTGAACATGGTAAGGTGACTCAGAAATGGATTTAACTGCTGCAAGAGAAACACAATGTTTAAACTAGTAAACACATACAAGAAGATAGGGACGGTCTCTTAACCTGAAACATTCTCTTAGAATCCCCAAATGATAAGGGAGGTGAATGTTCAGTTTCGTTCTCACACCAATCAGAATGGCTAAGATCAAAAACTCAGGTGACAGTAGACAATGGCAAGGATATGGAGAAAGAGGAACACAACTCTATTGTAGGTGGGATTGCAAGCTGGTACAGAGACTTGAAATCAGTATGTCAGTCTGGCGGTTCCTCAGAAAACTGAACATAATACTGCTTAAGGATGCAGCTATAACACTCCTGAGCACACACACAAAAGATGATCCAACATATAACAAGGACCCATGCTTTACTATGTTCATAGCAACCTTATTTATGACAGCCAGAAGCTGGAAAGAACCCAGATGTCCTCCAACAGAGGAATGGATTCAGAAAATGTGGTACATTTGCACAACAGATTTTGACTCAGCTATTAAAAACATACATGAAATTCTTATGCAAATGGATGGAGCAAGAAAATATCATCCTGAGTGAGGTAACATAGTCACAAGAGAACACACATGGTATGTACTCACTGATAAATGGATATTAGCCAAAAAGATAGGGCTACCAAAGAAAAATTCACAGATTAGATGAAGCTCAAGAAAAAGAAAGACCAAAATGTGGCTGCTTCATTCCTTCTTAGAAGGGAGAACGAAATACTCACATGAGGAAATACAGGGACAAAGAGTAGATCAGGGACTGAAGAAAAGGTCATCCAGAAACTTCCCCACCAGGGGATCCATGCAGCCTCCAAACCTAGTCACTATTGCTGATACCAAGAAGTGCTTGCTGACAGGAGCCAGATATGGATGTCTCCTGAGAGGACCGAGACTCTGCCAGACTACTACTGATACAGATGAGGATGCTTGCAGCTAACCATTGAACTGAATAAGGGGACCCAAATGGGGGAGTTAGAAAAAAAAGACTTTATGAACTGAAGGGGTTTGCCACTCCTTAGGAAAAACAACAATGTCAACCAACCAGACACCACCAGAAATCTCAGGGATTAAACCACCAACCAATTAGTACACATGGAGTGACTCATGACTCCAGCCATATATGTAGCAGAGTAGGGCATTGTTCAGCATCAATAGGAGGAAAAGCCCTTGGTCCTTTGAAGTCTCATTTCTCAGGTGTAGAGTAATGCCAGAGCATTGAGGTGGGTGGGAGTGGGTGGGAGGGAGTGGGAGCATCCTCATAGAGGCAGGGGGAGAAGGATGAGTTTTGAGAGAGGGGGGAAAGGGGATAACATTTGAAATCTAAATATATAAAATATCCAAGAAAAATAAAATTAAGAAAGAAAATGTTATAAAAAAAGAAAACGCTAAGTTGGGTGCTGATAGTCACCTACTAACTAGTATCGTCTGGTTCTGAATGCTAATCGTTTGTTAGTTAACACTGCAATTCATAGTCTACATTACCTGCCCAGACTGCAATTTAGAGAAGTGCCAGTACCTTATGCTTCAAAGGGATTAGTTGAAGAGTAACGTAAACAAAAACCAGGGGTGCTAATGCAAGACGCAGTGACTCTTGGGTGTTGCAATCTATGGATGGCACTACAGATCAAGAGTAAGAGATGATGCCAAGGAAGGCATCCTGATCATGTGGCTGTAGAGCTGAGGTCCTGCATGTGTGCTATGTCATTTAAAGAAATTTGATGTTTTTAAGCAGGTGTGGTATGATTTCTCTTTAAGAAATCCTAGGTTCTGTGTCCCTCAGAAATAAAGCCTATTAGCTCAGTACACTGTAAGTAGTCTGGGAAGTGTCCATGTTCTTGTGTGTCTGGATGTTTCTGTTTGCCATGAGGCAGAAGTCAGAGAAAGGTTGGCCTTTTTTTTTTTTTTACAGAAATGGACAAGGATTAGAGGTCAGGGATTTTATTTAAGTAGGCCACCTTTGAAGTATTTAAGTTTTGAAAGATAAAACGAGGTGCTTTTAGGCCTATCTTCTAGGCCTTGCCTTTGATTTCCACACAAGAATATAAAAAATAAGATCAGTGTAACAGAACACAAATTTTCATTTCGAAAAATGTTTTGGAGAACCTAATTTCTTTCTACATTTTTAGGCAAAGCCAGAAAATTTTACACTTTACTTAATGCTATTCACTTACAAAATTAATTTACTTCTTTCAAGCTCTCTACTGTTTCCTTTCTTTGTCTGCCACTGTGATGTGTCATACAAATATTAATTACTGTTTAATTAATACTGAGTGATTAAGACTCCAGAAACACACACACACACACACACACACACACACACACACACACACACACACACACACGTCCAACTAAAGAAACAATTGCCTTTCATAGATAGCAGATTTTTCTTCTCCTCAGCAAATTTCCTAATTTTTATCATTTCAGAAGTTGACCATAGGTAAATTGGTACAGTTTTAGTAAACAGCACTGTTTAAGAGACAAAAAATGCTACCCAGACAAGAGCACTCTTTGTGGTTGCTGGGTGTCATTCATGCTTCACCCCTATTGTGTGGGTGCCAGTGTTAGCATCACAGACACAACAGCCCCTATTGTCCTAAAGCATAGGGTCCTAGTTACCACTGATTCAAAACCAAAGTTGGATCTGTGAGTCAAGTGTCAGATGTCACAAAAATATAACCTCTCCTTTTATCAAATGTTATGTGAGGGAAATATCTCACTGATATTTTCTCCCAGTTGCTCACTTTTGTTGCTTCTGTTGCTATGCAGAAATGTTTAAAAAATAAAGGTAATAACACTTTTCTTCCATTGGTTTCTTGTGCTTTGTGGGTTTTATCTAAGAATACCTACCCAGGCATATGTTCTGGGAAATTTTTTCTATGTTTTCTTTTCTTTTTCTTTTATGTTTTGCTTTGCTTTGTTTTAAATAGTATTTTTTCATCTGAAATTAAATCAAAGATGAGTAAAATAATAAATAACACCATTAAAATGTGTGGAAAACATGAATAATTAGTTCTCTTTACTTTTAAATTGGATTTTTTATTTATATTTCAAATGTTATCCCCTTCCCCAGTTTCTCATCCATAAACTCCCTATCCCATCCCCATTCCCATTCCTCTATGAGGGTGTACCCCCCAACCACCCACTCCTTCCCACCTCCCTTCCTGACATTCTTCTACACTGGGGGTTCCAGCCTTGGCAGGAACAAGGGCTTCTCATCCCATTGGTGACCAACAAGGCCATCCTCTGCTACATATGCAGCTGAAGGCATGGGTCTGTCCGTGTGAACTCTTTGGATGGTGGTTTATTCCCTGGGACTTCTGATTGGTTGGTACTGTTGTTCTTATGGGGTTCCAAATCCCTTCAGCTCTTTGAATCCATTCTCTAACTCCTCCAATGGGGATCCCATTCTCAGTTCAATGGTTGGCTTCGAGCTTCCACCTCCTCATTTGTCGTGGTGTAGTAGAGCATCTCAGGAGACAGCTACATCAGGCTCTTGTCAGCATGAACTTCTTGGCATCAGCAATATTGTCTGGGTTTGGTGACTGTATCCAGGTGGAGCAGGCTCTGAATGGCCATTCCTTCAGTCTCTGCTCCATACTTTGTCTCTGCATCTCCTCCAATGAATATTTTTGTTTCCTCTTCTAAGAAGGAATGAAGCATCTACACTTCGTTCATTCTTTTTCTTGAGCTTCATGTGATCTTAGGACTGTATCATTGGGTAATCCCAGGTTTGGTATCCACTTATCAGTGAGTGCATACCATGTGTGTTATTTTGTGATTAGGTTACCTCACACAGGATGATATTTTCTAGTTCCATCCATTTACCTATGAATTTTATGAAGTCATTCTTTTAGATAGCTGAGTAGTACTCCATTGTGTAGATGTACCACATTTTCTGTATCCATTCCTCTGTTGATGGACATCTGGGTTCTTTCCAGCTCTCGCTATTATAAATAAGGCAGCTATGAACTTCTTAAATGAAGACACAGAAATGACCTGTGAAAACTAGTCTATGATATTGATTTTCATGGATATATAAACCAGAATTGCAATGAGTCATTCCTACCTTCAAAGTTTAATTCCTGTTATAAAAAAGATCAATGGGTCATGGAAGGCTAAGAGAAAAATTTTGGAGAAGGAAGACAAAGGAAGTTTGAAAATTAGGTGTAAAGATAGAGTTGAATTGGAGAGTTTTGCATAGTAATGTGACTGTGGTCAATGATATTTCAGTGAAAATTAAAAATGCATGAAAATGTATTTTCATATTTTCATCAAAAGGGATGGTAAAGATGTAAGGTAATATATGTAACAAATACACTGATTTTATTATTTCGTATGAACTGTATTAAATACACACTGTACCATGTACCCTTAAACATATACTTGTTAGGGGGTTGGGGATTTAGCTCAGCGGTAGAGCGCTTGCCTAGAGAGCGCAAGACCCTGGGTTCAGTCCCCAGCTCCGGAAAAAAAAAAAAAAGAAAAAAGAAGAAAAAAACATATACTTGTTAGGTTTAGTAATAACGAAAAATTAAAAAAAAAAATTTAAGTACCTTAACAGCAGCAGGAGCTTTCATGAACACTTTGCTTTCTCTTTTCTTCTCATCTCTTTTCTTTTATTTCATTGCCTTGTCTTATTTAATTGAAAAGAAAACCATTATTCTCTCATACAATACATAGAGACCACAGTTGATCCTCAGTCTATTACTCTCTGCTCCTCCCCACATCCTCTTTCTTCAGGATACACTCCCCATCCAGTTTCCCCTCCAAAAAGAACAGGCTTCAAGAAACAAAACAGCAAAACAGGGTACAATAAGACAAGGGCATAGCCCACATATCCAGGCTTTACAAGGAGATTTAATAGGATAAAAAGTGTCCCAAGAGCATCATTGGTTTTGTTTTGCTTGCAGCTCTGGAACGATGAAGAACATTGAGGGGACAATCACAGAAAGTTACAGGACAGCTGATCTTTATAGTATCATCTATGGAATTATAGGAGAAGCATGTGGGCTCTTTATCTCCTCTGTGATACATTATCTCACTTACAACGGAGAAAATTGAAGCAGAATCTCAGCTTTACCAGCATTGTAGAATAAGGTCTCTCCAGGATCATCACAATGCTGAGATACACATTGGTAGCTGGCCATTATGGACACCGAGACAACAAAAGGAAGTTGCCACAGCCTTCTCTGTTTCTCATCTGAGGCGTGTGAGAACAGAAAAATCAAAAGAGCAGTCAAAGATAATAGTTATAACTGGATGGAACCTCGTGCCATTCGACTCCAAAAGCAGCATCCCTTCCTTTGCAACCCTCTGCCGCAAAGGTCCAACCCTTAGAACCCCCATGACACAGAAGGTGCATTTATGTAAACATTAAAATGTAGTATCTGCAGAGTCCACACCAATCCATCGTGTAAAGCTTATATTCCATGACATTTTTATGAGAGCATGCTTCAGACAGAGCTCTCTATAGATGTGATTACCCTGCACCGTAGCGTTGGAACGTGGGCTGAAGTAGCTGTGAGTTTGTGCAACAGTACATGTTAACATGAGTTATAAGATATCAGGGGCCCCATGTTAACTATCAGAGAACAAATTCAGTTCCTTTAAGGTTAATCAACTCAGCATTTGTGCCAGGTGTAATGTCTAATTAAAATGATGGACAGTCACAGAATGCCTCCGGGCAGAGAGAGGAGATGGCACAAAGAGGGAGCACCCGTGCCATATTGGTTTGGAAAATCAATAAGAGAAACTCATTTTATCCCAGTGTTATCTGTGCATTTGCCATTCAGTGGCTCATTTGAAAGGGTGCCAACTGGCTGATGAGGAGGCCCAGCAGTGCCTTGTTTCTCAGGCTGTTAGGATGCTGTGGTGGGAGGAGGCTCTGAAGTAGCTCAGTGTGCCTCTGGAGAGAAGGAGAGGAAAGGACACATGGCAAAGGAAGCAGAGAAACCCTCTGGGTCTCGGATATGAATCAGTCAAACTGAGAATTGAGCCATAAATGACCAAATACCACCAAAGCCAGGATTGAGAAATCTTAATTCAACTCTTAGCTGGGGCACTAAAAACAATCTTAACCTTGGGGAACCATTCTCAGTCTTCAGTTACAGGTTCATAAGATGTATGAAATCATAACACCAGCTGCCTTCCTAATGGAATAATATTCCTTTAAATAGAAAAAGTTTGAATTTGAAAATATTAGGAAGCAACAGAAACTTAAGGTTAATAAAATAAAGATAAAAATATGTACATGTGTCTCATTTGGCACATCTATTTATATGTGTGTATGTATTCATTTCATTTCTTAACATATATTTAGTGTACTGTGTTTGTGTGTGCATGCACATTTACTATGGCACAAAGGTAGAGGTTAAAAAACAACTTGCAGGAGCCCATATCTCCTGTGTAACAGACTTAGCAGCGAGCACTTTTACCTGGAGAAGCATCCTTCTGGCTTTCATTCACTCATTTAATATGTTTTTATGGGAATTTTATTGCATGCTAAGAACTGTTTTAAACACACACAGACAATTGAGTTCTCCAAGAAAGTAAACTCTCTTTGGGCACAAAACAAAACCAAACAAAAAACCAAAAACAAACAAAAACCTAACCAAACCCCAGTCAAAAGACTATTTCACAGAATCTCTCTTATAAGACTTAGGCATGGAAATAAATTTCATATCAGAATTTTCTTATGAAAACCATCTCTAAGAAAATGAAGCGGAATATGGGTTACACAGAAAATGTACAATTGGCTCAGAGTAGAGCATGTTTCTTGCATCTGTAAAACCCTCAGTTCTGTCCAAACACAGAAACAAACAAGAAAACAATCAGCTCCAGGGAATTAATACCTATTTAGGGAAATATAACTATGCAATTATTTTGTAAAGAGCAAATGGGTAGTGGTATTAAGCTTCAGAAAATCATCTCTAAATAAAAATGTTTTGAAGCTTTTTTAAAATTTACTTTGAACAAATTAGGCTAAATGTTAACAACAAAAGATTCAGATTCAAATTCAAAGCAGAGGGATGTGTGTTATTTCAGGTAACCCTGATTACACAGTGATTGTTTCATAGATTCTTTGTGTCCTAGCTTTTGGGTTCTAGACAGAACTGTGAGATTTTTTACTCTTAAGCTGTCACGAGGTCCCAGTTATATCCACATGTCTTCTGCACATTCTGTCCCCCTCCTTGCTGATTGCTTTTCCTTCTCAAAATGTCAGTCACTGAGCTTCCCTCAAGCATGTATTTTACCATTCTTTCTCCTTCTTCCTCTTCCTGTTCCTAATTATACCTTAAATATTTCCTAAGGATTTCTTTTTCTTTTCATGATATTCTGCCCACTTTCTGCACTCCTGCTCTCTCTCTCTCTCTCTCTCTCTCTCTCTCTCTCTCTCTCTCTCTCTCTCTCTCTCTTTCTCTGAATAATATTCTTTTCACAAGGATTATTTTTAAACACCCATAGAGAAGGGGAGGGGGAGGGGTTAGGGGGATGTTGGCCCAGAAACCAGGAAGGGGAATAACAATTGAAATGTAAATAAGAAATACTCAAGTTAATAAAGATGAAGAAAAAAAAGAATTATTTTTCATTAAATTATGTATTTATTTACTATACATCCCAATTGCAGCCCCCATTTTCCCAGTCCTCTTCATCACACAGCTTCTCCCCAGTACCATTCCTCCCCTTCACTTCTGAGAAGGAAAAGGATACTCTAGATATCAACCCACCCTGTCACATCAAGTTACTATAGGACTATGAACATCTTTTCTCACTGAGGCCAGACAATGCAGGCCAGCTCGAAGAATCATGAATTTTTGAAGTGAAAATATTATGAGGTAACATAAATCTAAGTGAATAATTTAAATATTTATCCATGTACCAATTTACAACATGATCTATATTTGTGTATATTCATTCATTAACATTTAATTTCTACATTTGCATGTACATATAGGATGTGTTCATATATATATATATATATATATATATATATATATATATATATATGTACAAGTGTTGCAGCTCTGGCCATCAGTTTAAGTAGACATTACACCTGGGACAAATGCTGAGTTGATTAACCTTAAAGGAATTGAATAGGTTCTGAGAGTGGGGAAGACATATTTAAACTCTATACTAGAAAGAAGGGAAATCATATCTGAACTTGAGAAAAAATGTGGATTATCTTTCTCTTAATGCCTGACTGATTTTAATATAATGATCACCAGATGAAATCATTTTTCTGCAAATGTCATCATTTCATTTTTTATGGCTGAATAAAATTCAGTTTTGTATATGTCACACATATTTTATCTATTCAACCACTGATAGCTATAGAGGGTGTTTAAATTTATCAGTTATTTTGAGTATTACAGTTATAAACACGTTTATGCATAGTGTCCTTTCTATACATATCTATAATGACATACTTGGATCACCTGAGTGTTCAATTTTTAGTTTTTGGAGAAACCTCCACAAGAATTTTGATATTTGTATATGTTTACATTCCCACATGTAGATTTTAAGAAAGAATATCTATTTCCAACACCTTTAATAGCTATTCTGAGTGGATGAGATGGAATCTCTAAGCAGTATATATTTGAAATTTTTCGAAGGCAATGAATGTTGATCTGTTTTTGCATTATTTATTGTTGATGTATTTACACTTCTCAACACCCTTCAGTTCGTTAGCCAATTTTCTGCTCAGATTGTTTATCTTGCTGTTTCATTTTTGCATTCTCTCTCTCTCTCTCTCTCTCTCTCTCTCTCTCTCTCTCTCTCTCTCTCTCTCTGTGTGTGTGAGAGTGTGTATGTGTGTTTGTGTGTTTCTATGTGCCTGTATGTTCTAGATACAAACCCCATATCCTTGGTACAATTGGCAAAAATTAACCGTTCATTAGATTGAGATGGCATTTTTAAGTATATTCTCTAATATACTTCATGGAAACTTCACTTGTCAAGAAAGAAAAATATAAGGAAGGTTAGAATAGTAAGGGGACATCCAGCAGAGAGAGAAGAACCCTGAGAGATAGTCAGGTATGGGAGAAAATTCCTTTTATGAACTGAGAGGAAGTCAGTCATGAATGAGGAGAGGTATCTTGCTGTGCTGGATAATTAAGGTCCCAGTCTACCATTGTCTGGATAGCTCTCTAAGTTCAATGCAAAATGGGGGATTCCATTCACCACTGTGACTTCTTCTCTGACATTGTTTGGATAGCCTCAAACACACAAACCCTCTACCTGTAGAATGTAGGTTCAGCTTTCTTTCTCTCAATGAGAAAATCCCAGCAAGTACATAGAATTCCTAGAATGCCTCTCCAAGCAAAGGAGGCAATAATTGAATTTTAAGCTCCAACTAATGATTTTTTTATTTACCCTCAAATTTCCATCCCACTCTCCAATGCCCATATATACCTCTGCTTCACCCCAAATAAAAGTGCATAAGTTAAGATCATCTCAGAGAGCGGTTTTCTTGAAGCTAGGTGGAGAAGGCCTTTGCCTAAAATAGCTGTAACATTAAGATGCTTGGAGAAGGCCTACTCCCCTACTTTTTAGACCCTCGCACTCACTCTTAACAGGACCAGGTTCCTGTAGAACCCCACCTATTCTGGACTCTACTTCATCCTTTTCCAGCCTGGTATGCAGCAATCTGGACATCCTGAGAGAGAAGTGGAGGAAAGCTGGTCCAAAAACACATACCACAGCTGACTCCCAATGTGGAGCACAGCCATCTAACTAGCCAGGTGGCAGTCACAGAATAATATATAGGTTAATAAATGTTATGAACTAGTCTGGAAACAAGCCAAAGTTTATGGCCTAGGCAATTTTTAATAACAAGCTTCTTCAGGAGCTGGGGCCTGTGTGAAAAAGCCCATGTTTATGTCTAAACTCCTCCCTGCTTCCATCTCACCATCCCAGCATTCCCCTGTGCTGGGGGCATCAAGCCTTCACAGGACACAGGGGCTCCTCTCCCATTGATGCCAGTAAGGCACTCTTCTGCTACATATCCATCTGGAGCCATGGGACCCTACATTGTATACTCTTTGGTTTATGGTTTAGTCCCTTGGAGTTTTGGAGGGTCTGCTTAGTTGATATTGTTGTTCTTCCTATGGGGTTGCAAACCCCTTCAGCTCCTTCAGTCTTTCCCCTAAGGGTCCTCATGCTTAATCCCATGGTTGGCTGCTTGCATCCGCATTTGAATTGGTCAGACTCTGGCAAAGCCTCTTTCTTATAGGATAGCTACATTAGACTTCTGTCAGCAAGCTTTTCTTGACATCAGCAGTAGTGTCTAGATTTGCTGTCAACATATAGGATGGATAGAGCAGTCTCTGAATAGCCTTTCCTTCAGTCTATGTTTTACTCTTTGTCCCTGCATTTCCTCTTTAGAGAATCACTTCTGGATTAAGATTTTTGATGTGGGTGGGTAGTCCCATCCTTCAACGAGGGCCCTTTCCTATCCACTGGATATGATCTCTACAGTTTTTCTCACCCTTTTGTTGGGTATTTCAGCTAATGTCACCAATGTTTGTTCTTGGGAACCTCTTGCTGTTCCTAGCATTTGGGACTTTCTAGTGGCTACCCCCAGTTCCCCATCTCCCACCGTTACACACTTCCATTCAAATTCCTGACCCTCTGACACTCTGTACTTCTCCCCTTTCTCTCTTCCTACACCTGATCCTGCCCTCCTTTTCCCTCCCCTTCCTTAGATTCCTCCCCCTCTACTTCCCATGATTATTTTCTTCCCCCTTCTAAGTAGCACTGAAGAATCCACACTTCTCAATATCCAGATCTCATGGAGGTAGCCTCTCCCTTGCTATTTTACCTCTAAGCTGATTATAGAAATATTAGGTTAAGAATCTAACATATTTATCAGTAATAATTAGCTAGATACTCATTTTTAATTTATTAACACCTATTGTTGGAGATTTATATCATTATATTTATATCAAAATTTTGAACAATGAAGAAATGGAATGGTTTTAAATTTCAGTTCATAGCTCACCAAAAATATTTTTGTCAACCACCAATAAGTTGTGTACTACAAATCAAAAGTTAAGTGTAATCTTTTGAAAAACTACATGTTTCCTCTCAACTGGAACATTTCTTTGTGCAAAATTACAATATCATAAAATTAACAATTTTGCTCTAAAGGAATTCTTTCATTTATGGAAGCTCTTTTCTTCTAGTATGCTTACTTCCAAAAGGCCCACCCCAGAATATCCTAACTTTGTAAGTGAGAATTTGAAAAATGATTCACAAATACTTGTACACACACACACACACACACACACACACACACACACTTGTGTGTGAAAGGATAATAAACAGCATAGGTTTATTCAAAGGAAGCATGCTACTAGTCTTCAATAGAATTAAAAAAGGAGGAGCAGAGAGATATGAGACTGTATAGATACCAATTCAGAAATTTCTTCATTATTTTTAAGTATTTTCTAATGCTGGAGTTACTTAGGAATAGGTGACGAAACCAATTTGGTCATACCGTGGAAAAGAAAACAGCTTCCTAACTAATGGGAGAAAGCAAACAAAGTGTACCCTGGAAAACAATGAATGTATAGACATATTAATTTTAGATGTGTATTAAATAAAAATTCAGATAGCTCTAGAATATGTGGTAGAATTAACATAATGTTACATAATTTACTTAAGTTCTGGTCACATTGTATGTTGTCTATGAATTCATCTTGAAAGTGGTAATCATTTTATAAAAATCTTAGAATATTTCTCAATATATCATTTAAAAATTAGATTTATTTTATTTTTTGAGTATTTTGTCTGCATGTCTGCATGCAGTGCCCATGGAGATTGTAAGAGGACATCAGATCCTCTGGAACTGGAGTTACATACAGTTGTAAGCAACAGAGTGAGTACAGGCCACAGAACCTACGTCCTCTGCAAGAGCAAGAAGTGATCCTACCTGCGGAGGCTTTTCTCTAGCCTATCTATCTTTAATTATCTAATTACCTCATATTTTCTGATTAAATAAAAGTATAGAATAAAGATAAGAATAGAAGAAAGAAAGATAGAAGAAAGTGGAGAAAAAGATTAACACTTAAAAAGAACAAAGTTAAGTGATGAGCTTAATAATGTGCCCATTGTACATAAGCAGAGGGGAAAAGAACCTTCTATTGCTATCACAGTCAATGCTCACAACATCTTCACCCAGAGTATACTGTCTGTTTTATGGATGAATTTGCCTTATGGCTTGTGTCTCATACATTCTCAGTGGCAATGAGTACTAGAAAGTTCATTATATTTAATTTACAAAATGGAAGGCTGCCTGAACCTCATCTTCTGCTTACTTCTGAACATTTTATGAGAAGTGAGGAAACAATCTTTGAACCATTCTCCAATTTTTTAACAATTTTACTTCTGTATTATTTTAAATAGTACGTTGACTTAGGACTTAGTTCCAGCCCTGTCTACAGTATTTAAGAAGCTATCCTTAGTCTCAACTCATTCAATTTTGCTGTAGACATAGCTTTTATTCTTAAAACCATGCCAACTCTTACTAAGACAAGAGGAAACAAGGTTACAGATAATAATCAATGACATGTTTATTGAGGAAAAGCATTAAGAAAGGAGGATTTCTTCAATTTTCTGAAGAAAGGGGCTTAAAGTCACATAATAACAGGGAAACATAGTCTGTACTATGTGTCAGTTAAGACATGTGGCCAAATTTACATTCTTGACAGAAAAGAAAACATACTTATATTGTGGTATTAAACAATGGTAACTTGATTTACTATGCAAATTGTGATCTGGAACTTTATGATGCTAAACATGTACCTCATCTATAAAATTGGGGTAAGTTATGCCTGATCCAGCCTGTGTTAAAGCATCCGAGAAAGCTAAATGTAACAAAAGACACATAAATAGGTCCAGAAAATCCTCTAGTACCTTCTGTAGTTTTACAGATTGACTTTGCTCTATGACCGGAAAATAGTAAAAATCATTTTTAAAAAGATTAAAAATGACAAGATATATACACAACTTTATACCTCTGATCAGATAAGATTGATAATAATAACAAAAGTAAATTAGAATGGGTTTCTACTGACACATTTGTGGAGTGTGACTAAAGCAGCAACAAATACTAACAAGTATCTCAGAGGTGGCTTCTAGTCAAAAGGATCATTTTAGTTTTTAAGGCTAATGATTAAGACACATTGCAGTATAAATTATATACTTATTCAGGACTAAAGAATAAAAGTCCAACCCAAAGCATGTGGACACTCTGAAGACTAGTGAAAGGCTGAACATCAGAAATGGTGAACAGGTATTTGAATGATTACATTAAGACAGGGAAAAACCATGGCGATTTGCAAAGACAAGTCAGGTTGAAATTAGTGAGCCACTGCTTTTTTCTGGGGTCATGCTGGATCTGAGTACTACTAACCAGATTACATTATTAGGAAGATCATGGGCCGGTCTCTGTTCTTTTCCCACTGTGTCTCTAGTGCTCAAAGCAATAGTCTCATTTCTCATGGAGCTGTAACTGAAGCAAGAGTCGAGGTCAATGAACAGAGAAGCAGACACCTTTTGGCTAACGGTGCACTCCTTTTTGCTAATGCTTCAAAGTAAATGACATGAAAAATCCTCTGTAATGGTGATGAGCAGATTTTTCCATTTGTAGATGATGTCCCCATGCATGGATAGCAGGGCCATTCTTTATTTATGCTCAACCGACTCTCTGCAAATAGAGAAATTGGCTAATTATCTACAAATTTTCATTCTTTATCTCCATAGAATTTTAATGAAGGAGAATTGCCATTTACTCATTCATATCTGTGGAGAGGGAGTAGATTCTCCCTTCGGTAGTCTCTCTCTCTCCTGCAGTTGTCAGACCTTACAGTATCACAAGGAAAGAATCTGGTCACTTTCTTACCATGCACCTATCCTATCTATTGCCATGCGTACCATCTACTTCATAACAAATCTCTCATCCTGAACCCTAAAGATGAAATGATAATATTGTGTATTGGCATGTGTATATTTTCTGCATAACAAGATTCTCTGTGAAGATATGACTTGGTTTAACTGGGTTGTACTTGATATAAAGTAATCAAATCAAATCAACAAATATTCATTGAGGACAACTATACAAGGCAGTGAGCTTGATAAAATACCCTTGTGCTAATTTCTGGCAGGAAATCTACAGACCCTAGAAGTATTTGGCACAAGGGTACAACTTCTGTGCTGCAAAAGAGTCATCATCATTACCAGTAACAAGCACTCATTATTGCATCAAAATATCTCCAGAATCTGGCCCTGTCTCCATTCCAATTGTCACTGTCTTAATTCAGCCTATCTTGGGTTTCTCTCAAAATATGGAGTTCCTTCTATCTGGTTTCACTGCTGCAGACGATTAGTTTTCCTGTTGCATCCTTTCCATGGTGGTCAATTACTTAAAACATAGATACTCCTAAGTTTAATATAAAATTTCATCTTAATAAACCCATCAGAAGTTAAGATAGCATAATTAATTTATGTGGCCTATTAAAAAATGCCTGTCATACATCTCCAGAAAAATCAAGACTTAATAATACAATATGCCACAGAGAGGTGGTTTCTGTCCTTAATTTCATATGTCTAGCTAACTGGAAGCTGTGGTTTACTGCTGTTGCCCAGCATGATAAAAGAAAATGGCTCTTTTTACTGGTAGCCTGGGATGACATCAACATTCAAAGTATACTTTTTACTGAATGTGAGCTGTGTTTTTTCCATAGTAAAAATCAGACTTGAGCAATAAGACATTGAAGACAGTCTGTACATGTGTTATTTCTCTCTCTTCTCAGCCAAAAATAGTTCAATGCCTTCCGTCATTCTTAAGTGCAAACTCAGTGAATACATGGTCCCCATTTAAAGAGTAAACAATGTTTTTTTGTGGACCACCCACCAAGATTTCAATTACATTCATTATAACATTACTCAAGCGTGGGTCTAGACATAGTCTTTGAGCTCTGTTTGTTTGCCTCTCCCAACAAATCAACTTATTTATGAGATACAAGCAGCACAGTGAAAGAGAAAGGCAAAACAAATATCAATACCACAACTGTTTCTCATGAAATTCCATTATGAAAAAAGAATTCAACAGTAGAAGGATGTGTTTATATGATAAATTCTACTTCATAACATAGACTCATTTTTTAAAAACAAATTTTATGATATATTCAGTCATTCTGTTACTGTGAGATTTGTTTTTTTCTTTATGCCTCAATAGTATTTTTATTACTTGAAATATTTGAGCTATAATGTAAATCTTAGTGTTCTAGCAACATTTCCATAATGGAGTTTGACCTTTTAAGGTAATAAATAAGGAGTGAGACAATTTTGAAAAGCAACTATGTCAAGAAGAGGGATCTTTACAAATGAGATTTGGGACAAAAAGAAAACAAACAAAGAAACAAACAAACAAAAAAACGCCCTGAAGGAGGAGGCTAAGGAGTTGGCTCAGTCCATAAAGTTCTTTTCCTTAGGTATTAGTGGAAACATGAGTTCAATTCCCAGAGCCTATGCAAAGGAACAAGAGGAAGTGCCACATGTTTGTAATCCCCCCAACATGCCTGTGTTAATGAGAGACCCGGTATCAGAAAGCAAGACTAGCAAATGTAGAATGACACTAAAGTTTAACATCTCTCATTCATTAACTTAAAATGAAACTTCCAAGCCTCCATTAACTGTGGGAAATAAATGTCATAATAAACCATCCATTTCAAAGCTAAAATAAAGATTTACACAGATTTAGATATTGTTGAGAATTGTGTACCATGTATCCTTAAGTGTGATCTTACTTCTCAGTGGATTGGATTTCAAATTATTTGAACATTTGAAGCACATCACCAACACTGAAATTCACCAAGGATTCCTGCTACACTTTCTATACAGAACCATTTCTGTTAAAACCCAATCATCTTCACACTAATTTTCAGAAATATAATTAAGTAGTGGTTAAATTACATATCTGATCTCTCATTAGAGGAAAGGACTTGCCATTCTATCTTCATCAAAACTTTATCTTCCTAATTACATATATGTGAACTCAACATGTCATTTGAAACTAGTTGATCCTCAATAAATATTGCACAAAATGTAAAGAAGCTTTGCTCTGGTTGACAACAGAGAGGAGCATTTCCATCTACTCTCCCCTGTTTCCCTTTAGGAGAGGCCTCTGAAGTGGCTTAGCACAATTACTAAGTCTTGATAGATTATCTATAGAAACAATTTTTATTCTTCACTGACAAGTGAAGATAATGCAGAGCAAGTGATAAGGCTGTTATAAGGGCAAACTAAGATAAGGTAATGACTGTGAACACATCTTAAATCCCAAACTATGTTCTCCAGCACTTGCCATATGAGTAAATGTAAGACATGGCCATCACCCAAATTTTTCCTTAATAGCTCGAAAGAATCTGAAACCGATTGGGTTGAGCCAAGTACAATTGTTATAACATGCATTAGAAACACTAATGGCTTTTCTGGTGGACTTTGGTTCAATAAAACACCCCAAGTTCAAACATAAGACAAATCATCTTTAAAGTGCCCCAAATCTAGTTAAATAACATTTTCAAAATCCTGAACTTCAATTTCCCTGGACCTTTGCTTTCCTGCCAGCACAAAAGAAGAATTTCAAAATGTTCATATCTATATTTATAGGTTGTTGAGAAAATAATGCCCATACCTGATGCTCTGAGTTTGAATTATCATTAAAAATTATTTCTTCATTGCTTTTTGCAAATATTCAAATTTGGAAAATTCATAGTGGCTGGAAAGGAGCTAAAACTTAAGAATGAAAAAATATAAGTAAAATTTAATTTAGAAAGTGAAATTTCCTTTTAACTACCCCAGAACAGCTATGACGGGCTAGTATGGTAATTCATCACTACTGAACTTATCACATACCCAAAAAGATCTGAGTTCAAATACCCACTACCAATTACAAAAAACAAGAGTGGGTACAGTGTAATGTACTTATAATCCCATGGCTGAGAAGTAAGAAATTGGTTTCCTTTGATATTTCTGACCTTCCCATATAGCCAGCCTTGCCTAATCAGTCAATTTCTGGTTCAATGAGGATCCTTCTGATTTCTGCCTGCACCCAGAGCTGACCCTGTGACACAGATATCTGTACTCAGATCTCCCTGGGAGAAAGTCAGTCTCCAAGGGAGCTGACACACAGGCTTACAGGAGAGTAAAGAAAATATTAAAGACAGCAATACCAACTAACGCCAGAGACAATCAGATGGCGAGAGGCAAGCACAGGAATCTAAGAAACAGAATCCAAGACTACTTGGAATCATTAGAGTCCAGTTATCCCAACAAAGCAAATGCTGGAAATCCCAAAACACTGGAAAAGCTAGAATTGGATTTAAAATCACATCTCAAGATGATGATAGAGGACTTTGAGAAGGACACAAATAACTCCATTAAAGAAATACAGGACAACTCAGGTAAACAAGTAGAAGCCCTGAAAGAGAAAACATACAAACATTCACACACACACACACACACACACACACACACACACACACACACACACACACACACACACACACAATTACAGGAAAACATAACCAAACAAATGAAGGAATTGAACAAAACTATAGTGGATCTAAAAATGGAAATAAAACGAATAAAGAAATCAAAGATGGAGACAATCCTGAAGACCTAGGAAAGAGATCAGAAGTCATAGATACAGGCATCACCAACAGAATAAAAGAGATAGAAGAGAGAAGAATCTCCGGGAGGGGATACCATAAAAAACTTGATACAACCATCAAAGAAAATGAAAATGCAAAAAGATCCTAAGCCAAACATACAGGAATTCTAGGACACAATTAGAAGATCAAACGTAAAGATAACAGGTATAGAAGAGAACAAAGATAATAATCCAATGCATCCTATCAGATCACCACAGGCAAACTCAAGACTTCAATAACAAAAACAAAAACAAAAACAGAAAAACAAAAAACAAACAAACAAACAAAAAAACCGGAAAGCCCACTTACACATGGAAGTTGAATAACTATCTACTTAATGATAATTTGGTCAAGGAAGAAATAATGAAAGATATTAAAGACCTTTTAGAATTTAATGAAAATGAAGGTACAGCACACCCAAACTTGTGGGACACAATGGAAGTAGTGCTAAGAGGAAAACTTATAGCACTGAGTTACTTTAAAAAGAAACTGGAAAGAGAGTTCACTAGCAGCTTGACAACACACCTAAAAGCTCTACAACAAAATGAAGCACGAGTAGACATCAGGAAATAATCAAACTCAGGCCTGAAATCCAACAAGTAGAAACAAAAAGAACTAAGCAAAGAATCAACAAAACCAGGATTGTTCTTTGAGAAAATTAACAAGATAGATAAACCCTTAGCCAGACTAACCAGAGGTCACAGAGCATGTATCCGAATTAACAAAATCAGAAATGAAAAGGAGACATAACTACAGAATCTGAAGAAATTCAAAAAATTATTAGATCCTACTACAAAACCTACACTTAAAAGAACTGAAAAATGTGGGTGAAATGGACATTTTTCTAGACAGATACCAGGTATCAAACTTAAATCAGGATCAGATAAACTATTTAAACAGTCCCACATCTGCTAAAGAAGTATAAGCAGTTATTAAAAGTTTCCCAACCAAAAAATAGCCCAGGACAAGATGGATTTAGGGGAGAATTCTGTCAGCCCTTAATCTTATACCAATAATGTCCACATTATTGCACAAAATAGAAGCAGAAGGAATATTATCCAATTTCTTTTATGAAGCCATGATTATGCATACACTAAACCCCACAAACACCCAATAAAGAAAGAGAACTGTAGACAAATTTCCCTTATGAATACCAATGCAAAAACACTCAATAAAATTCTCACAAACTGAACCTAGAACATACCAAAATGATGATCCATCATGATCAAGTAGGCTTCATCTCTGGGATGCAGGGTTGGTTCAACATACAGAAATACATCAACATAATCCACTACATAAGCAATCTCAAAGGAAAAAAAAAATACATGAACATCTCATTACATGCAGAGAAGGCACTTGACAAAATTCAACATCTCTTCATGTTAAAAGTCTTCGAAAGATCAGAAAGTCAAGGCCCATAACTAGACATAGCAAAAGCTGCAACAGAGAAGTAGCCAACATTAAACTAAATGGAGAGAAACTTGAAGCAATACCACCAAAATTAGGAACTAGCCAAGGTTACCCGCTTTCTCCCTACTTATTCAATATACTTGAAGTCCTAGCCAGAGCAATCAGACAACAAAAGGAGGTCAAACAGATACAAGTGGGAAAGGGAGAAGTCAAAATATCACTCTTTGCAGATGATGTGATAGCATACTTAAGTGACCCCAAAAGTTCTACCAGACAAATACTCAACCTGATAAACCACTTCAGCAAACAGGCTGGATATAAAATTGACTCAAACAAATGAGTAGCCTTCCTCTTCTCAAAGGAAAAACAGGGCGAGAAAGAAATTAGGGAAACAACACCCTCCACGATTATTACGAATAACATTAAAAAACCTTTGTGTGATTGTAACCAAGTAAGTGAAATATCTGTATGACAAGAATGTCAAGTCTCTGAAGAAAGAAATTAAAGAAGATCTCAGAAAATGGAAAGATCTCCCATGCTCATGGATTGGCAGGATCAATATTGTAAAAATGGCCATCTTGACAAAAGCAATCTACAGATTCAATGCAATCCCCTTCAAAATTCCAACGTAATTCCTCATAGATTTATAAAGACTAATTGGCAAATTCATTTGGAATAACAAATATCCCAGTATAGTGAAAATTATCCGCACCAAGAAACGAACTTCTGGGGGAATCACCATACCTGACATCAAACTATAGTACAGAGCCCTAGTGATAAAACTGTATTGTATTGGTACAGAGACAGGCAGGTAGATCAATGGAATAGAATTGATGATCCAGAAATGAATCCACACACATATGGTCACTTGATCTTTGACAAAGGAGCTAAAATCATCCAGTGGGGAAAAAAAAAGATAGCATTTTCAACTAATGCTGCTAGTTCAACTGGAGGTCAGCAAGTAGAAAAATGCAAATCAATTCATTTGTTTTGCTCTGTACAAAGCTCAAATTCAAGTGTTCAAAGGACCTCCACATAAAATCAGATACACTCAAACTAATACAAGAAAGAGTAAGAAGAACCTTGAACACATAGGCACTGGGAAAATTTCCTAACTATAACACCAATGGCTTATAATCTAAGATCAACAATCAATGAATGGGACCTCATAAAATTACAAAGCTTCTGTAAGTCAAAGGACATTGTTATTTATACAAAACAGCAATGAACAAATTGGGAAAAGTTCTTTACCAGTCCTACATCTAATAGAGGGCTAATAGCCAATATATACAAATAACTCTAGAAGTTAGACTCCAAAGTATTTAATAATACTGTTTAATAATGGGGTACAAAGCTAAACAAAGAATTCTGAGCTGAGGAATATTAAATGGCTGAGAAGTGCCTAAAGAGATGTTCAACATCTTTAGTCATCAGGAAAATACAAATCAAAACAACAATGAGATTCCACTTCCTGCCAGTCAGAATGGCTAAGGCAAAGGACTCAGGTGACAACAGATGCTGGAGGGGAGGTGGAGAAGGAGGAACACGCCTCCATTGTTGGTGGGATTACAAGCTAGTACAACCACTCTGAAAATCATTTGGAGGTTCCTCAGAAAATTGGAGATAAAACTATGTGAGGACCCAGCTATACCACTACTGGGCATATACACAAAAGATGCTCCAACATATAACAAAGACACATGCTCCACTATGTTCATAGCAGCCTTATTTATAATAGCCAAAAGCTGGAAAGAACCCAGATGCCCTTCAACAGAAAAATGGATACAGAAAATGTGGTACATCTATACAATGGAGTACTATTCAGCTATCAAAAACAATGACTTCATGAAACGCATAGGCAAATGTATGGAACTAGTAAATATCATCCTGAGTGAAGTAACCCAATTACAAATAACATACATCGTATGCCCTCATTGATAAGTTGATATTAGCCCAGAAGCACGACTTACCCAAGATACAATCCACAGATGACATGAAGCTCAATAAGGAAGATCAAATTGTGGATGCTTCAGTCCTTCTTAAAAGGGGGAACAAAAATATTCATAGGAGGAGATTCGGGGACAAAGTGTGAAGCAGAAGCTGAAGGAAAGGCATTCACAGACTTCCCCACTTAGGCATCCAGCCCATATACATGCAGCCACCAAACCCAGACACTATTGCTGATGCCAAGAAGTGCTGACAGGAGCCTGATATAGCTGTCTCCTGTGATACTCTGCTAGAGCCTGACAAATACAGAGGTGGAAGCTTGAAGCCAAGCATTAAACTGAGAATGGGATTCCCATTGGAGTAGTTAGAGAAAGGATTGAAGGAGCTGAAGGGGCTTGCAATCCCCCAAGTACAACAATACTAACCAACGAGAGCTCCCAGGGACTAAACCACCATCAAAAAAGTATGCGTGGAAAGACCCATGGCTCCAGCTGCGTATGGAGCAGAGGGTAGCCTTGTTGGGCACCAATGGGAGGAGAAGCCCTTGGTCCTGCCAATGCTGGACCTGTATAGGGGAATGTCAGGGCAGTAAAGCGGGAAGGGGTGGGTGGTTGGGGTTGGGGAACACCCTCATAGAAAAAGGGGGAGGGGAATGTTTTATGGATGGGAAACGAGGAAAATGGATTCCATTTGAAATATAAATTAAAAATATCCAATACAAATTTTAAAAAAGAAAAACCAACTGATTAAAATAGATCATTTTAACATTTTTAAAAACAGTAAAAATAAAATGTTTGTTGCATCCATTGCATAGAATTACTCTAAGATATGTGGACAGAATCAATGATCTTTTCAAAGTCTAAGGATTCATATATTGACTATTTTATCTCAAGCACACAGACCAATATACAGCAGAACTGTGCATTAAACAAGTCTACTACTGTTCATTTGCCTCCACAACTTAGTCTTCAAAGGAGTGAATGGCTTCTAGACTGACCTTAATGAACATAATCTATATCATAAAATACTATGGTGAAAAATAATTTGTAGTATAACAAATTATTATGTAGTCTAAAGTTCTAGTCTCTATTGGCTTCTCTTCCCCTCCCTCTCGTTCTCTCCCGCCTTTCCCTCTTTCCCCCTCTCCCTTTCCCACTCGCTCGCTCTCAAAGCTTTTTTCTGACAAACAGCCCAAACAACTGCTAAGCATTTTCAGAAGCGCCTGTTTTTTGACCTTAACGTGCCCTAGACAATGATGGAATCTCTAAGCTCAAATTAATTTATGCTCAACAGTGATTAAAAGAGAAAGTGAGAAGGGGATGGAAATGAACATATCCATCTTTATTGCTGAGATCCCATTATAATTATAAGAAGGAAAAATCAACGTGGCCAATGCCAGATGCAATCTGGTAAGGGGTTTAAACAGCCTGGCCTACATGGGAAATGCCCTTGGGTGTACAGATTTATCTGTCACTGAAACTTGCAGGGACAGTGGCTTATTTATCAAGTACTAGAATGTTGAGGTCTTCATATTGCTTTTAAAATAAGAGGCTGGTGTCACAGAAACAGCACTGGCAGAAGGAAAGGCCAGGGGAAATCATGATACGAAGTCTCTTGACAAACTGGTCCTTTGGTATTTTCAGGAACAAAGGGGGATGAATTTTCATGCCCTGTGCTCCAGGTCTCCCTCTCATTGGTACATGCCTCCAAAGGCACTTATGTTTGTTCCTGTAGTTGATCACATGCTCCCTAGGGCTCTGTGCCCAAGATCTTATTTAAAGCCTCATTGGTTCCACTCTAGTGTTTGGGTAGACTATCGTATATATAGTAGGAAAAGCGAACACTAAAGAATACAGGAGGAAGAGTCACATATTTCCCTTACACGTTCATAAAACTACTGTAAACTAGGCAAATCTCTTTCATTGTAGTCAGCACCGGGGAGCAAAGAATGCGTCTTCACCCAGGCAATACCATATTCTCCCCAAGCAGGTGAAGATAATAAAGTTCATTTCATCTATGGCAATAAAAAATTTCCAAAATAATGACAATCCTAGGCTCATTCCATTTCAACAGGACAAGTGTGTGCTAAGAATTTCCAATGTGTCAATTTGCTATGCACTGTCTCATTGAATACTGGAAACAATGAAGTCAGTATTCTTTTCAGGTTTTACAGATAAATGAACAGAAACTTGGGAGATGAAGTGATTCTTCTCTCGGGCACAAAGTTATGCAGCTGGAGCTATTGAGGCTGATCCCAGACCTATATGATATAGAAACGGTAGTCTCTCTCCACTGTCCTTGTCATATCAGACATGAGACTTAGAAGGGACTTTACTATAGATTTTAATTCAACATTTTACTGGCTTTGTGATCTCAGGAGAATTGTTGAATTTCCCAATGACTGATTTTCTCATCTGCAGAGAAATGGAGAGATTGTCCACTCACCTCTCTGTTACACCACTTAATTTGAGACACAGAAAATAATCGTATGCAATAGAATTTTTCAAATGTAGGCTATTATCATTATACATTCCACCTTCCAACATTGTGTGAGCCTCCTCTAGAGTAGGGGTTACTGTCATTTAAAACCCTTGATATTTTCAAAGAATAAAACTAACAGTACATTACTCTCTATAAAAATGTAACTCAGAGGTAAATTAGAATCCTCTCAAATTTTCTTTAGTTACTTTTGAACACATGTTAAAAGGAAAAACTTACCTATTTCAAAGCAGAAAATGCATATTGAGTTAATATCTGAAATTATTAATAATAAAGATGGTGAAAATAAAATAATTTTGTATTTGATGTCAACTACAATATCGGGCAACTCAGTAGAAGTAAAGTAAGGAAACATATGTGTCTGAAGCTCTGGGTGAGGGGAGAGATGAATTACATCACAAAGGAGCCTACGATGCATGTTAGCAGTGATATAGGAGGGAAAACTTTAAAAGACAGGTTTGCGATTCTGAGATTGTGGGCCAACTATTCTAAAATCTTTGGGAAAGTCATTTGACTTATCTAGACTTCATCTTCCCATCTGTTAAAAAAAAGGGTCATAATCTAGACAGTACTTTTTTTAAAAAAAAATTGTTTTACTTTAAGTATATGTGTGTTTTACCCCTGCATCTGCATGTGAGGGCCCATAGAATAGGAATCACAGATGGCTGCGAGCCATCACACAGGTCATTTGCAAGTCTGAAAAGTGTGGTTAAAATGAACAACTCTTTAACCCATCCTTTCTCTTAAGGTTGTTAACATTTTGTAGAAATGTATTCTTCCATGAACTAAATAAACATACATTCAGTGCTGTTTAATTACTTAAAATTTACCTATGCTTTTAGGTCTCTCTGATATAAAAGTCCAAGCATAATTTAAAAATAGTAACTAACATATTCAATATGGTAGAATACACCTTGAATCCTAGAACTCTGAAGTTAGAGGCAGAGGAATTTTCCAGTTTGAGGTTGGTCTGGTCTGTATAGCAATGTTCAAACCAGCCAGGAGTATATACTGAGACTGTGTCCCTAAGCAAGCAAAAATCAATCAAACAAAATTACTAATGTATTTTAGGTACTAGCGCAAGCAGGCCCTTCACTTGAAATAGAATTCTGTTGTAGAAGATTCAAGAAATCATAGCAGGTAATAAAGGAACACAATTGCTTTAATGGCAGCAATATAAGAACTCAGTGTTGAAAATGAAATGAAACTTGAATATGTGTCACAAAAATGAGGTCTGAGAAATATTCTCTACTTCTCGTGATGCTTAACTCACAAAGAGGAGAAAGTAGAGGATCAAAAAGAGGAGATTAAAGAGGAGAAGTATACAAAGAGAAAGACGTAGCAAAGAGGAGGAGAGAAGACAGAGGGAGAGAAAAAAAGGATAAAATGGTAGATCATTTGAAAAAAGAAGCAAGATCTTCCATGAACATGTTTGTATAGAAAGAAAGACAGGTATGTAAATACCGAGGTCACATGAATTTTGACTCTACATGAAAATGGCATTGGGAATCAAGTCAAAAGATTTGATGAATTCTTTATTCCATAGTTTCTCAAAATCCTTGGAATGTCTGTATTGAGTCTTTATGCGTTGATACAGTGATATAATATGCATAGTATTTAGTGATATTTAACAAAAATAAAATGGCATTTAATTATATCATTAAATATTACAGCAAAAACACTTTGGAAAAAATATTACTTAAGTGATAAAATTCTCAAGCTAGAACTCCTAAGAACACAACTATTACTTTCCAGCCTTCCACCTGAAATCTCTTAATGTTTGATTCTTCCAGTCAGCTGGCTGCTCATCTGTGAGAACAGATATTTAGGACCCAGTACTAAAGGACTTCATTACATCAGGTACCTTCCCACTCCGTCACATGATATGGAAAGAAAGGCTGTGGATGGAAAAATAATAAAAATATCTCACAAAGAGTCAAGTAGGAGGACAGGATACTTTTTGTTACATGCCACTGGCCAAAACTCAGTCCAAGTGTCCTGGAAACAAAAGCAACAAGAAAATACAATTTTATTTCTTATATAGGAACAAAATTAAACTTCTGTCTCATCCACACATGGCACTCTGAATCATGTTATACTCTATCCTCAAACTCTCAGACATGCTCAATCTGTCATGCTCAATCTCAACAGTTTATATTTCATCAATCTCATGTATTTTGCCTTACTATAAATCTTTCTACTTTATCTCTTTGCTCTTTCCCTCCATGTGTCTCAGAAAACACTTTTCCCTATTAAAGTACTCTTTGTAAATGACTCTTTACTCTGATGCTTTCTCTCATCCCCATTACATCTATTCCAATAAGAAGTCTTTCCATACTGTAGTTCGACATTATTTATTTCATTATTACAAGACAGGCAATACAATCTAAGGAAAACTAATTTTAAATTTAGATTCTGGATTGTGATACTTTGTGTATAATGAATACTGTAGTCAAGAAAGGAAGACTGATCTGAGTTTGAATCCTCATGTTATATCTTACTAAGTATATTTATTTGAATGGTTAACTACCATTTTAAAGTAGAGTATTTTGCTAGAAAATTAGGGATTTTAAAGCTCCATTTGAAAACAAGTTTGAAAATTTTCAAATATAAAATACGCAAAGGCTTTATTAAAAACTTTCTTCCATGAGGAGAGTCATCAACGAATGTTTACTGTTACCACTGCTTGCAGTATTGTTGATTAGATCCAGAAGATCTCTGCCATTTTTAGCATTCTTAGTTGGGAGGAAATTAACCATTACTTATGAGACTAAATTTCCTTACACTTAAAATTATATATAGGGGTTGGGGATTTGGCTCAGTGGTAGAGCGCTTACCTAGGAAGTGCAAGGTCCTGGGTTCGGTCCCCAGCCCCCCCCCCCAAAAAAAAACTATATATAATAATTTCTTTAATAAATAGTAGGACAATAGCCTAACTCAGTCACTGTGTCAGACACATGACAAAATAGAAGCATTTGATGACTTTATTACAAGACACCAATGTTTTTTTTTAAATCTTTATTAACTTGAGTATTTCTTATTTATATTTCAATTCTTATTCCCCTTCCCAGTTTCCACGCCAACATTCCCCTAACTCCTCCCCCTTCCCTTCTATATGGGCTTCCCCTCCCCATCCTCCCCCCATTATCACCCTCCCCTCAACAATCACGTTCACTGGGGGTTCAGTCTTGGCAGGACCAAGGGATTCTCCTTCCACTGGTGCTCTTACTAGGCTATTCATTGCTACCTATGAGGTTGGAGCCCAGGGTCAGTCCATGTATAGTCTTTGGGTAGTGGCTTAATCCCTGGAAGCTCTGGTTGGTTGGCATTGTTGTTCATACAGGATCTCAAGCCCCTTCAAGCTCTTCCACTCCTTTCTCTGATTCCTTCAACGGGTGTCCCGTTCTTAGTTCAGTGGTTTGCTGCTGGCATTCGCCTCTGTATTTGCTGTATTCTGGCTGTGTTTCTCAGGAGAGATCTACATGAGGTTCCTGTCAGCCTGCACTTCTTTGCTTCATCCATCTTATCTAGTTTGGTGGCTGTATATGTATGGGCCACACGTGGGGCAGGCTCTGAATGGGTGTTCCTTCAGCCTCTGTTCTAAACTTTGCCTCCCTATTCCCTCCCAAGGGTATTCTTGTTCCCCTCTTAAAGAAGGAGTGAAGCATTCGCATTTTGTTCATCCTTCTTGAGCTTCATGTATTCTGTGCATCTAGGGTAATTCAAGCATTTGGGCTAATAGCCACTTATCAATGAGTGCATACCATGTGTGTTTTTCTGTGATTGGGTTACCTCCCTCAGGATGATATTTTCCAGATCCCTCCATTTGCCTATGAATTTCATAAAGTCATTGTTTTTGATAGCTGAGCAATATTCCATTGTGTAGATGTACCACATTTTCTCTATCTATTCCTCTGTTGAAGGGCATCTGGTTCTTTCCAGCTTCCAGCTATTATAAATAAGGCTGCTGTGAACATAGTTGAGCATATGTCTTTGTTATAGGTTGGGACATCTTTTGGGTATATGCCCAAGAGAGGTATAGCTGGGTCCTCAGGCAGTTCAATGTCCAATTTTCTGAGGAACCTCCAGACTGATTTCCAGAATGGTTGTACCAGTCTGCAATTCTACCAACAACAGAGGAGTGTTCCTCTTTCTCCACATCCTCGCCAGCATTTGCTATCACCTGAGTTTTTGATCTTAGCCATTCTCACTGGTGTGAGGTGAAATCTCAGGATTGTTTTGATTTGCATTTCCCTTATGACTAAAGATGTTGAACATTTCTTTAGGTTTTTCTCAGCCATTTGGCATTCCTCAGCTGTGAATTCTTTGTTTATCTCTGAACCCCATTTTTTTCTTTCTTTTTTTTTTATTAACTTGAGTATTTCTTATATACATTTTGAGTGTTATTCCCTTTCCCGGTTTCTGGGCAAACATCCCCTTCCCCCCTCCCCTTCCTTATGGGTGTTCCCCTCCCAACCCTCCCCCCATTGCCGCCCTCCCCCCAACAGTCTAGTTCACTGGGGGTTCAGTCTTAGCAGGACTCAGGGCTTCCCCTTCCACTGGTGCTCTTACTAGGATATTCATTGCTACCTATGAGGTCAGAGTCCAGGGTCAGTCCATGTATAGTCTTTAGGTAGTGGCTTAGTCCCTGGAAGCTCTGGTTGCTTGGCATTGTTGTACATATGGGGTCTCAAGCCCCTTCAAGCTCTTCCAGTTCTTTTCTCTGATTCCTTCAACGGGGGGTCCTATTCTCAGTTCCGTGGTTTGCTGCTGGCATTCGCCTCTGTATTTGCTGTATTCTGGCTATGTCTCTCAGGAGCGATCTACATCCAGCTCCTGTCGGTCTGCACTGCTTTGCTTCATCCATCTTGTCTAATTGGGTGGCTAATATGGGCCACATGTGGGGCAGGCTCTGAATGTGAACCCCATTTTTTAATAGGGTTATTTGTCTCCCTACAGTATAACTTCTTGAGTTCTTTGTATAATTTGGATATAAGCCCTCTATCAGTTGTAGGATTGGTAAAGATCTTTTCCCAATCTGTTGTTTTTCGTTTTGTCCTAACAATAGTGTCCTTTCCCTTACAAAAGCTTTGCAGTTTCATGAGATTCCATTTGTTGATTCTTGATCTTAGAGCATAAGTCATTGGTGTTTTGTTCAGGAAATTTTCTCCAGTGCCCCTGTGTTCGAGATGCTTCCCCACTTTTTCTTCTATTAGTTTTAGTGTATCTGGTTTGATGTGGAGGTCCTTGATCCACTTGGACTTAAGCTTTAAGACACCAATATTTGAGTCTAGTATAAGGTAGAAGAATGTATATTCAACTCATGATGCTACTTAGGAACACAACAACAACAACAACAACAATAACAACAACAACAACAACAACAACAACAACAAAGAACAAGCTATTCCACACAACTTACCTTTGTGCCTGAGAACACATTGCTCAGCGATCTTCGTTAATTCACCTCTAAGTCTTCAAGCTGTAATCTAACCTGTGTTCTTTTTTCTTGATATGAACTTGGTCACCTTCCTTCTTGTGCTATCCTCTTAGGCACTTGAAGACTAATAAGTCAGGCCCTCATCTTTCCTCTCTCCAGGGTGAAATACTTTCATTCCTCATCACAAGTTCCTTCTCCACTCCAATAATTATTTCCCCTTGCACTATCCTTCCAAATCTGAACAGTGGAGAGTTACAGCAAGACACTGAAAAGTCATATACTAATAAGTAGAATAGATCAAACTTGCATTAACCAACAACCAGTAATGGGTAGTGTTCACATGTATAGACATAGACAATTATGTGACAATAAAATCCTTACCATCAATCCAATGCCCATTGTCATCTACAGAGATAAGAGCAGGTCAGAACATTCAAAGTATTCACTACTCTGTGCATAACAAAATTAATCATTCATGTCCAAGTGTATTATTCATTATTTCAATATTAAGTGTTTATGATTAAGTAACTATATACTGACAAACAGAAGACATTCAGCAAGATCTCCTCATCCTGTGCAATAAAATAACTGGAAAACAAATTATACCCAATCACAAATGGCAATAATAGGAGTATCAAAGAAAACTGTCAGGCACTGGTAAAAACAAATAGCCTTAGGTCTCACTTAAGACCACATAGCTTGACTTACATTTAGTGCTACAATTGCATGAATGATTCTTTATTGTCTGCTTTTATCATTTGTGGAAACAGACATACACACAACCCTTTGGGGGTTTCTGAGAAACTACATAAACAAACACATAAAAATCAACTACTTCATTCTGATTCTTAAGGAAAAGAATCAGTATAGTGTCTTTTCTTTGGTTTTCAATACTAAGTATACGTATCAAGACATTATAGTGGCAGAAATTATTTTTCAAGCTCATTACTTAAGTATGATTGTGTTAATAGGCAGTCATTTTATATTAAGGCATGAATTTGTATTAGTTTATGGGTAAATTGTGTAGGTCCACATACCTCAATCAGTCAAATACCCATGCTTTTTCAATCTTTTTTACTTTGATTCACATAAGGCTTCTCCTTCATTTTGTTCTCTATTACCTGTCTTATCTATTGGGCCCTTTCCCCTCATATTCACTGATTTCCTTCCTTGTAATAATATCAATTATTATCCCTTTGTCATAAATTTAAAAGGAAAGAAACAAATGTTTGCAGGGTGTCAATGACAGTAGAATAGCACAGTGGAAGATGTAATTTTCAAACTTATATCTCAGTTGCTGATTGGGCTTTCATTTATTCGATGACGATTTTAGTCAAGGTAACGATATTCAGCTTCAGTGTAAACACTGGTGGCCTGACATGAAAGTGCTTATTTTAAATATCAAAAACAAACACAGAAGTAAAAGGAGGGGTACACAATTACCATAAAATACCTCCTTCCTCTAGGGAATTTTAGTTAACACTTTAATAAAATTATGCTTATAGATCATTTACCTGACAATGAAGTCTGAACAGACACTTTTCTATTATTGCTTAAATTATATATTTATTTAGTTCAAAGAGAGCAAATATGTCATTTTCTTCCCATCACATATGCTATTTCTCTATATGTAGCCTTCATTTGAGTTAGCAATAATAACTTTTTGTATGTCAGGAAATATTGTATAGACGAAGACCATTCTGGGGCAATTGCTCCTTCTTCTAATACAAAATAACAACGAAATAAAAATAACTGTGAAAGACTGAGTACAATTTGACAAGGAATGACAAGATAATGATGGCAGAGCTTTTCTCAAGGAGTCAAAAAAAGTCCACCAGTGAAACCTATGAGCCAATGCAAGACTATATTACAGAAAATAAGAATCAAATACTTCTATAGAGTATAAGAAGAAAGATCACAAATGAGATTTTTTAAAAATACTAGCTCTACTATATCAGTCTTCACTGTCTGTATAGATATAATATGAAGAATTGCAAAGCAACTAACAGAATGAGTAGGAAGAGAGAAAATGTCATAAAGTTACAAATGTTTGCCAAGCACACAATAAAGGGATTGTCCAACTTGAATGCAGAGAATATATGTTTTTAGGAGATGTCTTGCAAGAAAAAGTGAAATACTTATTTGAGACTTCCTCTCTGGATAGGCTTGGAACTGCCAACCTTGTTATATGGAAACAGTCAGAGAGTTTAAGTAAACATCTTGATCCCACAAGCTGGAAAACATAGGACAAATATAACAGTAGGATTGGTTTTAACACCCATTGCTACCATAACTCTGCAGTCAGATAGAATTAAAACAAACTGCTTCTGACAAGAGTGATGTAGCAGAGATTGAAGGGGTCACAGTCACTTTTATTTATTTATGTTTAGTTGTTATTTTGTATTCAAAGAAGTAGGATATCGTTCAGAAATTTTCTTGCCTATAGAATAGTTCCTGACATACGATAAGTGATGATTGCTGAATCAAATGATGGCTACATCTAGAGAGAAATAGGGTTTTATAGGGAAGAGCTGTAAATACTACCTACTCTGGATCTTACCAATGCTTTTCATATTTGAGATCCCACAGGAGAGTTATATTTTCCATATTTTTTATGATTTGTATTGGATAGTTTTTTATTTATTTACAATTAAAATGTTATTCCCTTTCCCAGTTTCCTGTCCATAAACCCCCTATCTCATGACCCCTCTCCCTTCTTCTGTAAGGATGTTCTCCCACCCAACTACCCATCTATTCCCAACTTCACGCACCTGTCCATCCCCTAAACTAGGAGGACCAGCCTTGGAGAACCAAAGGCTTCTTGTACTTATTTATTTCATCTCCTACTACATATGAAGCTGGAGCCATGGGCCTGTCCACTCTGTGGATGGTGATTAAGTCCCTGGAAGCTCTGGTTGTTCAATATTGTGGTTCTTATAGGGTTGGAAACCACTTTAGCTCCTTCAATCCTTTCTCCAGCTCTTCCATTGGGGACAACATTCTCAGTTCAATGACTGGCTGCAAGCATCCACTGCTGTATTTTGACAGAGTCATATTTTGGCAGAGTCTCTCAGGAGCCAGCCCTATCAGGCTCTTGTAGGCATGCACTTCTCGGCATCAGCAATATTGTCTGGGTTTGATGATTGTATGTATATGGGCTTGATCCACAGTTGAGGTAGTCTCTGAATGGCCTTTCTTTCAGTCTCTGCTCCAAACTTTGTATCTGTATCTCCTCTATGAATATTTTTGTTCCCCTTCTAAGAAGGACTGAAACTTCCACACTTTGGTCATCCTTCTTCTTGAGCTTCATGTGGTCTGTGAATTCTGTCTTAGATAATTCAAGCTATTGGGCTAATATCCACTTATCACTAGTGCATATGATGTGTGCTTTTTGTGATTGGGTTACCTTCCTCAGGAGGATATTCTAGTTCCCTTCATTTGCCTATGAATTTCATGAAGTCATTGTTTTTAATAACTAAATAGTATTCCACTGTGTAAATTTACCATATTTTCTGTATCCATTCCTCTGTTGAAGGACATCTGGGTTGTTTCCAGCTTCTGGCTATTATAAATAAGGCTGCTATGAACATAGTAGAGCATGTGTCCTTGTTATATGTTGGGGCATCTATTGGATATATGCCCAGGAGAGGTAAATCTGGGTCTTTAGGTAGTATTATGTCCTATTTTCTGAGGAACCTCCAGATTGATGTCCAGAGTGGTAATACCAGCTTGCAATTTCACCAACAATGGAGGGGTGTTCCTCTTTCTCCACATCCTTGCCAGCATCTGTTGTCACTTGAGTTTTTTACCTTAGTCATTATGATTGGTGTGAAGTGGAATCTCAAGGTTGTTTTGATTTGTATTTCCCCGATGACTAAGGATGTTGATGATTTATTTAGGTGCTTCTCAGTCATTCGATATTCATCAATTGAGAATTCTTTGTTTATCTCTGTACCCCATTTTTAAATATGGTAATTATATTCTCTGGAGTCTAACTTCTTGAGTTCTTTGTATATATTGGATATTAGCCCTCTATTAGATGTGCGATTGGTAAAGATCTTTTCCCAATCTGTTGGTTGCCATTTTGTCCTAACCACAGTGTCCTTTGCCTTAAAGAAGCTTTGCAACTTTATGACATCCCATTTATCGATTCTTGTTCTTAGAGCATAAGCCACTAGTGTTCTGTTCAGGAAATTTTCCCCAGTGCCCGTGGGATCAAGGCTCTTCCCTACCTTTTTTTCTTCTATTATTTTTTGTGTATCTGGTTTTTATGTGGAGGTCTTTGATCCTCTTGGACTTGAATTTTGTACAGGGAGATAAGAATGGATCAATTTGCATTATTCTACATGCTGACCTCCAGTTGAACAAGCACCTTTGTTGAAAATGTTATCTTTTTTTTTCCCACTGGATGGTTTTAACCACTTTGTCAAAGATCAAGTGACAAGGTGTGTGTGTTCATTTCTGGGTCTTCAATTCTATTCCATTGATCTACCTGCCTCTTTCTGTACCAATACCATACAGATTTTTATCACTATTGTTCTGTAATGCAGCTTGTGGTCATATATGGTGATTCCCAAAGAAGTTATTTAATTGTTGAGGATAGTTTTTGCTATCCTGGGTTTTCATTATTCCTAATGAATTTGCAAATTGTCCTTTCTAACTGTATGAGTTGGAATTTTGATGGGGATTACATTGAATCTGTAAATTCCTTCTGGTAATATGGTTATTTTTACAATATTAATCCTTACACTCCATGAGCATGGGAGATATTTCCATGTTCTGAGATCTTTAATTTTGTTCTTCAGAGAAGAATGAAAAGAAGTCCTTGTCATACAGATCTTTCACTTGCTTTGTTAGAGTCACACCGAAGTATTTTTTATTTTTTGTGACAATTTTGAAGGGGGAAGTTTCACTAATTTCTTTCGCAGCCTGTTTATCCTTTGAGTAGAGGAAGGCTGATTTGAGTTAACTTTATACTCAGTAGGAGCTTTCTGACAAATTTTTTGGGTCACTTAAGTAAATTATCATATTATCTGCAAATAGTGATATTTTGACTTTTTCTTTTCCAATTGGTATCCCTTTGACTTCCTTTTTTTGTCTGATTGCTCTGACTAGGACTTTGAATACTATATTGAATAGGTAGGGAGAAAGGCAGCAGCCTTGTCCAGTCCCTGTTTCTAGTGGGATTTCTTCAGGTTTCTCTCCATTAAGTTTGGTGTTGACTACTGGTTTGCTGTATATTCCTTTTGCTATGTTTAAGTATGGGCCTTGAATTCCTGACCTTTTCAGGAATTCTTTTACATTAAGGTGTGCTGAATTTTGTCAAATGATTTTTCAGCATCCAATGAGATAGTCATGTGTGAGTTTTTTTTTTTTTTGAGTTTTTCTTAAATAATGGATTATGTTCATGGATTTTGATATATTGAACCATTCCTGCATACCTGAGATGAAGCCTATTTTATCATGTTGGATGGTCATTTTGATGTGTTCTTTGATACAGTTTGCAAGAAATTTATAGAGTATTTTTGCATCGATATTCGTAAGGAAAATTGGTCTGAAATTCCCTTTCTTTGTTGAGTATTTGTGTGGTTTATGCATATGTGTGATGGGGATTCATAGGATGAATTGGGTAGTGTTCCTTCTGTTTCTACTTTGTGGAATAGTTTGGACAGTATTGTTATTAGGTCTTCTATGAAAGTCTGATTGAATTCTTCACTAAACCTATCTTGTCCTGTGCTTTTTTGATTGGGAGACTTTTAACAAGTGATTCTATTTCTTCAGGAGTTATGGGACTGTTTATATAGTTTATCTGATCCTGATTTCAGTTTGATACCTGTTATCTGTCTAGAAAAGTGTCTTTTTTTACCAGATGTGTTGGGGTATCAATGGTTTGCTGTGATGGGGGAATGGGATTCTGATAACACTAAGTGGCTTTTGTTTCTGTCGCTTTTTGTTCTTGTCCTTGCCTGTTGCCATCTGCTTGTCTCTGGGGTTAGCTGGACTTGCTATCTCTGACACTGTTTTGGCCTTACTGTTAGCCTGTGTGTCATCACTCCTGGCAACCAACTTTCTCCCAGCAGGATCTGGGTACAGAGAGCTGTGGCACAGTTTTAGCCCTGGGAGCAGGCAGAAACCAGAAGGATCCTGTCCAGAGGTCTCCTGATTTTCTGTGTCCTGAGGGCTCCAGGCAGGTCTTTCAGAGCAGAAGTGGTGTTCTTTCCTGTACTCTCAAATGTGTCAGCACTCCTGGAGACTGACTTTCTCCCTGCAGGATCGGGGCAAAGAGAGCTCTGTCCCAGGGTCAGTTACAACCTGTGTCCAGGTGCAGGTACAAACCAGAAAGATTCTGTCCCAGCCTGCTCCTTGTTTTCTGTGTCCAGAGTGCTTTAGGCCAGTTCCTTTTGGGCCAGAAATGTGAGCAGAAGTGGTGGTTTTACCTGTGCTCCCTGAATTGTCGGCATTTCTGAGAATCTACCTCTCTCCCCATGGGATCTGGTTACAGAGAACTGTGTCACAGGGTCAGCTTTGAATGCAGGCCATTTTCCAGTTATTACTCTAGAGAGGTGAGGTCATGAAAATGGATCTCACTAACAAGAGATGTGGTATATGCACTCAGTTGTGTGTTACTTATACATGTAGTTTCATTAAATTATATAGAATAAAGGAAATATTATCCTACAGTCTCCAGAATCTCCATGTTAATCTCATAAGATACTAGGCTTGTGCATTATTTTCAGTCACTGAACTCAGTGGAACAGGTCAGGTAAATAATATCAAGAAAGTATGAAGACAGAGAAACCAAGTTGTAAGCAACTTTGACTTCTGTCTGCTCTCTCTCTCTCTCTCTCTCTCTCTCTCTCTCTCTCTCTCTCTCTCTCTTTCTTTTATTATATCATACAATACATCCATACAGTTCTTCCTCCCTCCAGTCCTCACAGTTACCCCCCACCTCACCTCTTCCCAAGATCCACTCTTTATCCTTTTCCTTTCAGGAAGATCTCCCAAGAATATCAACCAACCACAGCATAACCTTCAAACCAAGACTGGATGAGGTAAGGCTGGATGACACACTAGATGGAAAGGGGTCCCAAGAATAGGTAAAAAGTCAAGATATATCCTCAATCTCACTATTAGGAGTCCCCCAAACACTCCAACCTGAACAACCCTGGCATGTATTCAGATGACTTTGCAGAGACTTATGCAGAATCTGTGAGTGACATAAGCCCCTATGAATACTATTTAGTTGATACCAAAGACTGTGTTCTCCTGATATCCTTGAACCTCTGGATACTAAAATCTTTCCTCTTTCACAGAACTCCTTGAGCTCCACCTAATGATTGTAATTGGGTCTCTTCATTTGCTGTCAATAGCTATCTGAGAAATCATGTGAGCCCCTATGAACACTACTTACTTGATACCATAGACTGTGTTCTCCTGATATTCTTGAACCACTGGATACTACAGTCTTTCCTTTTTCACAGAATTCCTTGAGCTCCATCTAATGAGGGCCAGTGGGTCTCTTCATTTGCTCTCAATAGCTACCTGAGAAATCATATTTTATGATAATAGGGTTAGGTACCCATCTATGAATACAGCAAAATATTATTAGGAATCTTTTTTTTTTCGGTCAGTCATATTTGTGTCTATCTTAAGTCTCTGGGCCATCCAGCTTCTGGTTCCTGGCCCTGCAGGCAGTGTCAGGCATTGACTTCTTCTACTAGTTTCAATTTCAAGCTAGACTACTCATTTGCTTTCTGCTCCAACAAGTACTGAGCCACCATTACTTTGGCACATCTTGCAGGCAGGAAAGTTGTGAGTGGAATGATTTGTCACTGAGTTGATGTCCCAGTCCCACCACAGGAAGCCTTGCCTGGTTAAAAATAATGTCCAGGACAGGTTCCACATTCTCCATTACTAGGAGTCTCCGCTAGAGTCACCATCATGGGTTCAAGGAAGTTTCCAGTGCACTAGTTTTGCACATTTTCCACTAAATATCTCTTTATTTCATACGTTTCTCCCTTTATTCTTTCTCTCTGTCCTCTCCCCTACTTGATCTCCCATCCTTGCATCCCAACCTGTCCCCAGTTCACCCACAAAATCTATTCTATTTCCCTTTCCCAACAAGATTCTTCTATTGCCCTTTGAGCCCTCCTTAATACTTAGCCTCTCTTGGTCTATGGATTACAGTATAATTATCTCTTTTTTTTTGTAACAGCTATCATTCCACTCACAAGTGATTACATACTATACTTTTCTTTCCTGGTCTGCATTGCCTCACTCTGGATGATTCTTTTTTTGTTCCATTAATTTTCTTGCAAATTTTATGATGTTATTTTTGTTTAACAGTTGAATGGTAGTCAACTTTAGTCCATTGTGAAAATATATAACATTTCCTTTACCCATTCTTCAGTTGAGGGACATTTATGTTGTTTCCAGTTTCTGGTTATGACAAATAAAGTGACTATCAAGTAAGTATCCTTGTGTTAGGTTGGAGGTCTCTTGGGTTTGTGCCCAAGAGTGGTATAACTGGGTCTTGAGGTAGATAGATTACCAATTTTCTGAGAAACTGCCATATTGATTTTTCACAGTGGCTGTAATTTTATGCTTCTACTAGCAATACCTTGCCAGCATGAGCTGACTCTTGTGTTTCAAGAATAAAGTTATTTAGAATAAAGTTTAGCCCAGCCACATTAGTTGGTATGCATAGAATTTTTGACATGCTATATCTTAAGAGTATTTTTGCCTTTCTTGGTCAGACAGTAGTATTGTTCTCAGTCATAGAAACTGTGGAATGTACTCAATTGAGGGAGATATCCCAAAAACATATGTAAAAGTCTTGCAGCTGTGCCTTTTATATGCAAAAAAGCCTATGTTCTATAAAATATTGAGGAAGTTTGGAGTATTGGATTGATAATGTTGACAATGGCTGAAAGTAGACATCCAACTTCCTTCCCCCTTTTTATTAAATAGTTTCCTATTGCTACAGTCATCTATTGCTGTATAATATCTTATATAAAGCACAGTATCATTCCATATAAATGCTTTTTGTATATTTATGTGTTTGGGCATATGGATTGGGTTCAGATGGTTGACTTTTCCAGCAAAGTTCACTGGCTTTATTTAGAGATCTGTATAGCATGAGAGGAAGGTATAGGTCATATATATGTGTTTTCTCAGCACAAATCACTTAGTCCACACAATGGAACTTAACCATATCTCATATGTATAAACGAGCTGGCATAAGGTATTTCAAAGACATACCTCCTACTTAAATACCCTATGCTAATGCCTTCTCAAAGTAATCGAATAAGTAAAAGTCTGGATTTCATTTCTTCCACATAAAACTGAAGGAACAATATCAACCACACCACCAGATTCAAAAATCACAGTGTCCGTTCAACTGTGTAATACTTGATATTAAGGAATAGCTGCATATCACTATTTCAGAGTTGGGTAGCAGGAGTTCATGACTATCAACATTTAGTCCTTCTCCACTGACATACAGAAACTAGATCAGAGTCTGCACTATATGCCTTCCCAATCATTTTGTGAAAACTCTAAAGAGGTCACCACCTGTTTGTCACTGAAGGGTTAAGAAGACTTACTAATAAAAAACAACCTTCAAAAATCTCCCTATAATAAAGATGCAAAATAATAGGGAGATGAAAAATGAGGGCACTGATACTGCTCCACATGGTGCTTAATAGTCAGGGATGGGAGATACTGTAAGAAATGCTGTTACCTCTGCAGATTCAAGGCCCACTCTTTCCTCTCCCATTTCTTCCTGTCTGTGAAATCCTTGATTAAAGATTGCTTTTTACAGTTTATTTTACTTTTGCTTATTTTCTTTGCTTTTGAGAGACACCTCAATCACCACTGGGGACAACTTACCCTTTTGTTCCATTTGAAGACAACTTGATGCAGGCTTGCTTCAAAGATGAGCAAAATCCAGTGGGGATCTGGTAATGAGGAAGCCCTACTTTGTTTTCAAGCAGGGATATGAAATTATGCCATAAATTGTACAAAGCAGGGGTTGGTGAGGTATGAAAGATGAATACAAGTCAAAAATATTGGTCCCCTGGTTGATGTTTTAGCTACAACCAAGAGATACATAGTTGATTTTAGAGTAGAAAAAAACTTTATAAAATCTCTAATCCAACTTACTATCTACCGAGGCATCTTTAAACAATCCCAGACATGTGAATCTGACCTGACTCTCTTTTTACAGTGTTTCTCAGTTTGTTCTTCAGGGACTGCTGAACTGTATTTAGGACTTTAGGACTTCCTCCTCTTCTTTTTTTGCTTCTTTTTCTACTTCTTCTTGGTCTCCCCTCTTCCTCCTCCTCCTCCTTCTTGAAAAAATTGAAGGGTTCAGGTTGTTTTAGTGTGTTAACACCCACACCTTCAATAATTCCTTAAGATTTTTTTTAAATCAAATTAATCCTGTTTCCTGGGAGCCTAGAAAAGGATTGGAAAGGTAATTAGAGAAAAACAAAAATGGAAATATGTTTGATTTCTGACCAAAGTTGATAAACAACTCAGTGGTTACGAAGTACTGGAAAGCTAAATGTAGTTTCTAAGCAGCAGACCTGACTTGGCTACAACAAAGGAGGGAAGGAAAAGGAGGGCAGGGAAGGGACAGTGTAGGATGGGCCTCAAATATTGTTAGCACATCCTGTAGGCTGAAGGTCGCTGTGCCAGTTACAAAAAGGGTGATTAAGCCTGCTTTATAGAAGGTATAAGGAGGTGATTGCCTTAATTATGTGGGCGGAGACAGATTAGTAGAATAATAGAGAGGGAGGGAACAGGTTGGCACTGTAGCTTTTAAAGACGTTCAGGTAAAAGGCCTAGGGAGAGGAAAGAGGCCAAGGTTAAGGGAGAGCCTGAAAGAGGGAAGGGAAGACAGAACTCTACATGAAACTTGGAAATTAAATTCATTATTCAAAAAGCATGTGTGTATCTGTATTCTGACGGTTTCCTGGGAAATCTTCCTCCTTTCCACAGTCTGCACTTGCTTTATTGGGTGTAATTTAACTAGCTTTATGTAGGCTACACACACACACACACACACACACACACACACACACACACACACACACACATGTATATACATATATAACAATTCCTTTTTCTTTTCACAGCTACCTTAGTGACTACATCTACCAGTGGGAAGTACTCTGGGGAAGAGACCTTTCAGGGGACTTAATGGCAAATGTTTAGCATCCCATTAGTCAAGAGGAACAAATGAGAAAAGCCCTGACTCAAGCTCTGGCCAGTGTCTGTGGAGCAGACACTCTGGCAGTTGTTCATCACTAGTTGCCAACTAGACAACTGGGACACAGAATTTACAGCATCTTAGTTTGTAATTAGGTAGTACACGCGCATGCACAAACACACACACACACTCACACACACACACACTCACACACACACACACACATACTCACACACAAACGCTGGGCTTATGCAATGTTATGGACAGGGATTGTGGCAAATGTAGGAATGATGATTAGTTAGTGATGGATTTTAAAGATTTATTAACTTGGTTGCAAATATCAAGCTATTTAATTGTAAGTTTTTCTAATTTAGTTTTAATGATGGTTCTATTTAACAAGTGAGTTTCCTGAAAGCCTGAGAAGCTACCTGCTGATGAGTAGGTGCCAGCAGTTTTTCCATCGTTAGAGGAGATGAGAATTTTATTTTCTTATGAAGCTGAAGTAAAAATGGGTTCTTAGTTACAGTTACCATTGCTGTGATGAAAGCCCATGACCAAAAATAATTGGGAAGAATAAAATTCATTTGGCTTATGGCTCTGTATCACTGTTCATCATTCAAGGAAGCCAATGCAGGAACTCAAACAAGAATCTGAGAGAAAGGACTGATACTGAGACCATGGAGGAATGTCACTTGCTGTCTTGCTCCTGGTAAACTACAGAGCCTGCTTTCTTATACCAACCAGACTGTTAAGGCAATGGGTAGCACTACCCATAACGCACTTGCCCCATACCAGTCATGAATTATGAAAACTTCCTACCTACTAAAGAGACATTTTCTTTCTCTTTTTAAAAATTAATCATTTTATTCATTTACATTTCTAATGATATTCCCCATTCCTGGTTACCCTTCCACAAACCCACATCCCATTCCTCATTCCCACTCCTCTTTGCCTTTTTGGTATTAATAACTCATATGAATGTTTCTGATGTAACAAAAATGTCAGGGTTGCTTGAAACCCTGGAAGAAGTTTCATGGAAGAAAACACATCTGGCAAGTGAAAGTTTTTTTTTTTTTTTTTTTTAGGTTGAAAATTCTTTACTTTATTTCACATCATAAATGCTTATTCTCTTAATGGGAATTGTGGGTAATAACTATGTTCAATCAAAAAAAGACATTTTTATAGAAAATGAAGTAGTCATTGCTAATGATGGTTATTGTCATTCATATTGCCTCATATTATATTATGATATCACAATTTTTAAGACTCTTTTCAATTGTTTCCTATACAGTTGCTACTTTTTTTTTTTATCACTGTGGTTGTCACAGAAGCCTTCTATGTCTCTTTTTTTTTTTTTTTTTATTATTAACTTGAGTATTTCTTATATACATTTCAATTGTTATTCCCTTTCCCGGTTTCCGGGCAAACATCCGCCTAATGCCTCCACCTCCCCTTCTTTATGAGTGTTCCCCTCCCCATTCTCCACCCATTGCCGCTCTTCCCCCAACAATCTAGTTCACTGGGGGTTCAGTCTTAACAGGACCCAGGGCTTCCCCTTCCACTGGTGCTCTTACTAGGATATTCATTGCAACCTACGAGGTCAGAGTCCAGGGTCAGTCCATGTATAGTCTTTGAGTAGTGGCTTAGTCCCTGGAAACTCTGGTTGGTTGGCATTGCTGTACATATGGGGTCTCGAGCTCCTTCAAGCTCTTCCAGTTCTTTCTCTGATTCCTTCAACAGGGGTCCTGTTCTCAGTTCAGTGGTTTCCTGCTGGCATATGCCTCTGTATTTGCTGTATTCTGGCTGTGTCTCTCATGAGCGATCTGCATTCACATTTTGATCATCCGTCTTGAGTTTCATTTGTTCTAGGCATCTAGGGTAATTCAAGCATTTGGGCTAATAGCCACTTATCAATGAGTACATACCATGTATGTCTTTCTGTGATTGGGTTAGCTCACTCAGGATGATAGTTTCCAGTTCCAACCATTTGCCTACGAATTTCACAAAGTCATTGTTTTTGATAGCTGAGTAATATTCCATTGTGTAGATGTACCACATTTTCTGTATCCATTCCTCTGTTGAAGGGCATCTGGGTTCTTTCCAGCTTCTGGCTATTATAAATAAGGCTGCGATGAACATAGTGGAGCACGTGTCTTTTTTACATGTTGGGGCATCTTTTGGGTATATGCCCAGGAGAGGTATAGCTGGATCCTCAGGCAGTTCAATGCCCAATTTTCTGAGGAACCTCCAGACTGATTTCCAGAATGGTTGTAGCAGTCTGCAACCCCACCAACAATGGAGGAGTGTTCCCTTTTCTCCCCATCCTCGCCAGCATTTGCTGTCACCTGAGTTTTTGATCTTAGCCATTCTCACTGGTGTGAGGTGAAATCTCAGGGTTGTTTTGATTTGCATTTCCCTGATGACTAAAGATGTTGAACATTTCTTTAGGTGTTTCTCAGCCATTCGGCATTCCTCAGCTGTGAATTCTTTGTTTAGCTCTGAACCCCATTTTTTAATAGGGTTATTTGCCTCCCTCCTGTCTAACTTCTTCAGTTCTTTGTATATTTTGGATATAAGCCCTCTATCTGTTGTAGGATTGGTAAAGATCTTTTCCCAATCTGTTGGTTGCCGTTTTGTCCCTAACCACAGTGTCCTTTGCCTTACAGAAGCTTTGCAGTTTTATGAGATCCCATTTGTCGATTCTTGATCTTAGAGCATAAGCCATGGGTGTTTTGTTCAGGAAATTTTTTCCAGTGCCCATGTGTTCCAAATGCTTCCCTAGTTTTTCTTCTATTAGTTTGAGTGTATCTGGTTTGATGTGGAGGTCCTTGATCCACTTGGACTTAAGATTTGTACAGGGTGATAAGCATGGATCGATCTGCATTCTTCTACATGTTGACCTCCAGTTGAACCAGCACCATTTGCTGAAAATGCTATCTTTTTTCCATTGGATGGATTTGGCTCCTTTGTCAAAAAATCAAGTGACCATAGGTGTGTGGGTTCATTTCTGGGTCTTCAATTCTATTCTACTGGTCTATCTGTCTGTCTCTTTACCAATACCATGCAGTTTTTATCACTATTGCTCTGTAATACTGCTTGAGATCTGGGATAGTGATTCCCCCTGAAGTCCTTTTATTGTTGAGGATAGTTTTAGCTATCCTGGGTTTTTTGTTATTCCAGATGAATTTGCAAATTGTTCTGTCTAACTCTTTGAAGAATTGGATTGGTATTTTGATGGGGATTGCATTGAATCTGTAGATCGCTTTTGGTAGAATAACCCATTTTACTATATTAATCCTGCCAATCCATGAGCATGGGAGATCTTTCCAAGTAAGCCAGGGAGATAGCTTGATCAGTAAAGTGCCTCACAAGTCTGAAAAGCAGAGTTTTGGCTACAGAGCATAAGTACCAAAACCAGACATGCTGGAGCATACTAGTCACCTTGTACTATAAAAACTGGGGACTTCTGGTTTCTCGCTGATGTCCAAACCTCACTGATCCTGGCGCACAACTCCCTGCTCCCAAACCCCTTGGGAGAGAGAGGTCACCACCCAGACACATGGGCAAACCTTAGACTGCAGGGCAGAAGAGACCGTCACTTCTGCCAACCTTTGCCCACATCCCTGGCCCAAGAGGAAACTGAATAGGGCCTCTGGGAACAGGAAGATAGGGACAGTCAAGCTGCAGGAGCCCTGAGGTCCAGACTGTGCCCGGATCTGAACAGACTCGGTCAAATAGCTCCCTCAACCCAAATCCCGAGGGTAAAAGCTAGAACTTCAGAGGGGCAGACACGCCTGCGAAACAAAGGAGACTACTCTCTCCCCCCATTTCTGACTCTAGAGGAAAATGTCTAGTGCCATCAGCGTCTCCTGTGCATAGGGACCCAGAAGTAGGGGCAGGCCCTTCTGGTTGCTGCACTCACAGAGAGGTGAAACCCAGCCCCCAGGAGCAACTTCAGTCCTGAGACCAGAGTTAAGTCCAACTTTTCTGCCCTAAGTGACCTGCCTGGTGGACTCAGTAAACAAAGCAAAATTACTCTGGGACCAGACACTTCCAGGTTCTAACTGGTGCTGGAAACTCACTGATGCCAGTCCACAGCTCCCTGTTCTGAAACCCTGTGGGAGAGAGAGCACATTGCCCAGACTTCTGGACAATCCTGAGACTGCAGGGCAGGGGAGACCTCCACTTTTGCCTACCTTTGCTCACATCTCTGGCCCAAGAGGAAACTGTGTAGGTCCTCTGGGAACAGGAAAATAGGGGCTGCAGGAGCCCTGCAGTCCAAACACCGCCTGGATCTGAATGGACCTGGTCAAACAGCTCCCTGCACCCAAATCCTATGGGAGGGAGAGGTAGACCTTCAGAGGGGCAGACAGGCCTGGGAAACCAGAGAAGACTACTCTCTGCCCACATTTCTTATTCCTGAGGAAAATGCCTACTGCCATCTGGGCCCTCTGTGCACAGGGACCCAGAGAAAGGAGGGGCAGGTCCTTCTGTTGCTGCCCTCATGGAGAGCTGAAACAGAGCCCCAAAAAGCATATTCAGAACCGAGACCAAAGGTAAGACCAACTTTTTCTGCTCCAAGTGACCTGCCTGGTGGACTCAGGACACACTCACACAGGAACAGCTGAAAGCCAGTGGACAGGAACAACTCCATGCCTGAAAGCAGAAAACTCTGTTTCTATAACTGGCTGAAAGAAAACAGGGAAACAGGTTTACAGCACTCTTGACACACAGGCCTATAGGACGGTCAAGCCACTGTCAGAAATAGCAGAAAAAGGTAACACCAGAGACAACCTGATGGCGAGAGGCAAGCACAGGAACCCAAGCAAAAGAAACCAAGACTACATGACAACATCAGAGCCCAATTCTCCCCTGAAAGCAAACACTGAGTATCCTAACACACCAGAAAAGCAAGATCTAGATGTAAAATCACATTTGATCATGATGATGGAGGAATTTAAGAAAGACATAAAGAAGTCCCTTAGAGAAATGCAGGAAAAGTCAAGTAAACAAGTAGAAGCCCTTAGAGAGGAAACACAAACATCCTTGAAAGAATTACAGGAAAACACAATCAAACAGGGGAAGGAATTGAAAATGGAAATAGAAAGAATAAAGAAAGCTCAAAGGGAGACAACCCTGGATATAGAAAACCAAAGGAGACAAGGAGCCTTAGATACAAGCATTACCAACAGAATAGAAGAGATAAAAGAGAGAGTCTCAGGAGCAGAAGTTTCATAGAAATCATTGACAAAAGTGTCAAAGATAATGTAAAATGGAAAAGGTTATAGCCCCAAACATACAGGAAATCCAGGACACAATGAGAAGATCAAACCTAAGGATAATAGGTATAGAAGAGAGTGAAGAATCCTAGCTCAAAGGACCAGTAAATATCTTCAACAAAATCATAGAAGAAAACTTCCCTAACCTAAAGAAAGAGATGCCCATAAACATACAAGAAGCCTGCAGAACTGAAAATAGATTGGACCAGAAAAGAAACTCCTTCCATCACACAATAGTCAAAATACCAAATGCACAAAACAAAGAAAGAATATTAAAGCAATAAGGGATAAAGGTCAAGTAAATATAAAGGCAGACCTATCAGAATTACACCAGATTTTCACCAGAGACTATGAAAGCCAGAAGATACTGGACAGATGTCATACAGACCATAAGAGAACACAAATGCCAGCCCAGGTTACTGTATCCAGCAAAACTCTCAATTAACATTGTTGTTGTAAAAATATATAAAATAGAAAAGAGTAATGATTGGTCCACACCACGGTGCCCAAGGTATCTGCTAGATATCTTGGCGGAAACACAGTCAAACCACACACTTTCCTACTTTCAAACCCTCACATAAAAGAACACACAACACAATAATCTTTGACCCAATTGGTAAGATATAATTGCCCACTTAAACATACAAAGCCCGGTACCATCCATCCCTTGAGAACATTAATAACAACCTGTAAATACACAGAGCAGAACCTTAACATCACCTGCCATCTTGTCCTGCCGACTTCTCCCCCTCCCTCCCTCCTGTCTTCCTCTAGTCTCCTCCTCTTCCTTCAAACTTCTCCCACCCATCCTTCCTTCTCCTCCAATGACAGGGCCTCCTTCTATCCTGTACCTGCCCCTCACCAGTACTTTACAAATTCAATGGAGAGGTGGCTCTGGTAAAGTCACCTGAGTTCTGAGTCCTTGACTAGGCAGCTGTCCTTTGGACAGTGGAATTAGCATCAAAATACAGTAACCAGGGCAAACCACAACAAACATAAATGGAGAAACCAAGATATTACATGACAAAACAAAATTTACACAATAACTTTCTACAAATCCAGCCATAGAAAGGATAATAAATGGTAAAGCCCAACACAAGAAGGAAAGCTACATGCTAGAAAAAGCAAGAAACTAATCTTTTTGTAACAAAACAATGAGAAGGCAAGGACAAAAACATAATCTCACATCCAAACATGAATATAACAGGAAGCAACAATCACTATTCATTAATATCTCTCAACATCAATAGACTCAACTCCCCAATAAAAAGACACAGATTAACAAACTGAATATGTAATGAGGACCCAGTAATTTGCTGCCTAGAAGAAACATACCTCAGAGACAAAGACAGACACTACCTCAGAGTGAAAGGCTGGAAAACAACTTTCCAAGCAATGGTCTGAACAAGCAAGCTGGAGTAGGCATTCTAATATCAAATAAAATCGATTTTCAACAAAAAGTCATCAAAAAAGACAAAGGACATTTCATATTCATCAAAGGAGAAACCCACCAAGATGAACTCTCAATCCTAAATATCTATGCTCCAAATATCTATGCCTACATACATAAAAGAACCATACTAAAGCTCAAAGCACACATTACACCTCACAAAGTAAAGGTAGGAGATTTCAACACCCCACTCTCAACAATGGACAGATCATGGAAATAGAAATTAAACAGAGACATAGACAGAAAAACAGAAGTGATACAGATTGGAAAGGAAGGAGTCAAAATATCACTATTTGGAGATGATGTGATAGTATATTTAAGTGATCCCAAAAGTTCCACCAGAGAACTACTAAACCTGATAAACACCTTCAGCAAAGTGGCTGGGTACAAAATTAACTCAAATAAATCAGTAGCCTTCCTCTACCCAAAAGAGAAAAAAAGCTTAGAAAGAAATTAGGGAAACGACACCCTTCATAATCATATCAAATAATATAATACCATGGTGTGACTTTAACCAAGCAAGTGAAAGATCTGTATAATAAGAACTTCAAGCCTCTGAAGAAATAAATTGAAGATCTCAGAAGATGGAAAGATCTCCCATGTTCATGGATTGGCAGGATTAATATAGTAAAAATGGCCATTTTACCAAAAGTGATCTACAGATTCAATGCATTCCCCGTAAAAATTCCAATCAAATTCTTCATAGAGTTAGATAAAACAATTTGCAAATTCATCTGGAATAACAAAAATCCCAGGATAGCTAAAACTATCCTCAACAATAAAAGGACTTCTAGGGGAATCACTATCCCTGAACTCAAGCAGTATTACAGAGCAATAGTGATAAAAATTGCATGGTATTGGTACAGAGACAGACAGATAGACCAATGGAATAGAATTGAAAACTCAGAAATTAACCCACACACCTATGGGCACTTGATTTTTAACAAAGTAGCCAAAACTATCCAATGGAAAAAAGATAGCATTTTCAGCAAATGGTGCTGGTTCAACTGGAGGTCTGCATGTAGAAGAATGGAGATCGATCCATTCTTTTCACCCTGTACAAATCTTAATTCCAAGTGGATCAAGGACCTACACATCAAACCAGATACACTCAAACTAATAGAAAAAAAAAGGTGGGGAAGAATCATGAACACATGGGCACTGAGGAACGTTCCTGAACAAAACACCAATGGCTTATGTGCTAAGATCAAGAATCAACAAATGAGATCTCATAAAACTGCAAAGCTTCTTTAAGGAAAAGGATACTGTTGTTAGGACGAAACAACAACCAATTTCCAGATTTGGAAAAGATCTTTACCAATCATACAACTGATAGAGGGCTTATATCCAAAATATACAAAGAACTCATGAAGTTACGCTGCAGGGAGACAAATAACCCCATTAAAAATGGGGTTCAGAAGTAAACAAAGAATTCACAGCTGAGGAATGCCGAATGGCTGAGAAGCACCTAAAGAAATGTTCAATATCTTTAGTCATAAGGGAAAGGCAAATCAAAGCAACCCTGAGATTCCACCTCACAGCAGTGAGAATGATTAAGATCAAAAACTCCAGTGACAGCAGATGCTGGCAAGGATGTGGAGAAAGAGGAACACTCCTCCATTGTTGGTGGGATTGCAGACCGGTACAACTATTCTGGAAATCAGTCTGGAGTTTCCTCAGAAAATTGGATATTGCATTATCTGAGGACCCAGTTATACCTCTCTTGAGCATATACCCAAAAGATTCTCCAACATATAACAAAGACAAATGCTGCACTATGTTCATAGAAGCCTTGTTAATAACAGCCAGAAGCTTGGAAGAACCCAGATGCCCTTTAACAGAGGAATGGATACAGAAAATGTGGTACACCAACACAATGTAATACTACTCTGCTATCAAAAACAATGACTTTATGAAATTCGTATGCAAATTGATAGAACTGGAAAATATCATCCTGTGAGGTAACCCAATCACAGAAAAACACACATGGTATGCACATAAGTGGATATTAGCCCAAATAGTTGAATTACCCTAGATGCACAGAACACATAAAACTCACGAAGTATGAACGAAATGTGGATGCTTCACTCCTGCTTTAAAAGGGGAACAAGAATACCCTTAGGAGGGGATAGGGAGGCAAAGCTTAGAACAGAGTCTGAAGGAACGACCATTCAGTGCCTGTCCCACATGTGGCCCATACATATACAGCCACCAAACTAGATAAGATGGATGAAGCAAAGAAGTGCAGGCTGACAGGAACTAGATGTAGATCTCTCCTGAGAGACACAGCCAGAATACAGCAAATACGTAGGCGAATGCCAGCTGCAAACCATGGAACTGAGAACGGGACCCCCATTGAAGGATTCAGAGAAAGGACTGAAAGAGCTGAAGTGGCTTGGGACCCCATATGAACAACAATGCCAACCAACCACAGCTTCCAGGAACTAAGCCACTTCACAAAGACCAAACATGGATTGACCCTGGGCTCCAACTCCATAAGTAGCAATGAATAGCCTTGTAAGGGCACCAGTGAAAGGGGAAGCCCTTGTTCCTGCAAAGACTGAATGAACTCCCAGTGAAGGTGATTGCTGGGGGGAAGGCGGTAAAGGAGGAAGGATGGGGAGGGGAACACCTATCTGTAAGGGGAGGGGGAGGGGGGATGTTGGCCTGGAAACTGGGAATGGAAATAGCAATCGAAATGTAAATTTAATAATGATGGAAAAAAAATGGGACAAGTAGATCCCTGAAACAGTCAGGCCAGTGAGCTTAGCCTATTCAGTTTCACCTAACCTACATTGCAGTAAGAGAACTTGCCTCAAATATAAAATTGACAATTACTTGGGAACCACAATCTTGAGCTGTGAGATGTATCCATGTATTCACATGCATGTGCATATACTCATACAAGTATAAAAAAATAAATACATAAAAATAAAACATAACCAAAAAATCCCTACATTACCATTACTTCAGTAAAAATAAATAAATATTTTGCTTTTGATAATTTTGTATTTGGGGACTTTTTGAGTTTATATAGACAAATTTAAGCATAATTATACCTTTGGTCTGTTAGGAATAATTTGTGATCATTTGCACAGAGAAGTTTTGATATTAAAAAAAGATGTTGGAAAACTAAATTTCCTAAATCAAATTAATTAGGTATATCAATACTGACATGTGATTATTTAGACTACTAAAAAGAACATCAGTTTCAAGAATACTCAAGAAATTTAGATGAGCCCATTTTTAATGCTAACAATCTCTTGCCTAATTGAAAATTACTCTTATCTAATCAGCACAAACTTAATGGCCTCTCCTAGCAACAGTTGGCAAGCCTATATACAGATTATATATGGATTTGAGAATAATTAAGGGCCTAGAGAAAATGTCTAATGTTCACTAATTTGGTGATTTTACTGTGATTATATGGGTCACAAAGAAGACATTTCAGCATATACAGTTGTATCAGTACCTATATATTTACTTCTCAAATGAAGCTTAGTTTTTCTATTTATTAAAAAAAAAAACTAAACACATTTTCACCTTTCCTTTTAGAATTTCATAAATTAGCCTTGATGTTGTCTAGTTGGTGGGTGATTTTCAATATCAATATATTGACATATTAACTAAAAACATGTACCTACTTTCTAGATAGTCTTTTATCTATATTAGTAGATCTAGAAGTCTGGGATATTGGAAGAACTTCTCATCAGCTAAGATATTTCTTATATTACTCAAAAAGAAGAATTATTAGTAATCATCACATTTTATGTACACTAACTTCAACATGTCTAACTATTGACAAATCACTGTGAAGTGTTACCCCATATTTTGGATTCTTTTCTTAGACATGTTCTCAAGCTTCTTTTAGTATCTTATGATTATTGTTTGTGATAAATGATATCAACAAAAATGATCAGTGTTTATGGATTTGAATGAATTGATGGAAGTTAGAAAAGTGGGCTGAAATTTTGAATTTATCTTCTTAGTTTTTCTTGTCAATTTAGTGCCATCTTTTATAAAATACTGCCATAGAAACTTCATTTCCATCTTGATGATATTTCCATCATTGTATTTTCTGTCTTCAGATTCCTCTACTGACAATGCAATGCATCTGAGACTCCTCTAGACTTAGGTATGGCTCTCCCTAATTACATATATTTACTTGTTTTTCTTTCTTTTTTTTTTTTTTGAGTCAGATGCGGTGACTTTATTAACTATTGAATATCTATCTCAGTTCCTTACCATTTTACAACCATTTTTGGAAATTACTTTCTTCAATGGACTTCTCTCATTTAGAAATTTAAAAGTATACTATATTATCAGTCTGATTTTGTGGTTCGGATACTTTTTCCCAGTTAGTTTTCATTTTAGCTGTGTTTTAGAAGAAATGTAGAACACTTGAGATACAGGAATTAAATATAAAAATGAAAAATTTTTAGCTTCCAAGAGTAGGTCTTTAACCTGATTATATATTAGCATCACTGGGACTTTTTTTTAAGCTCTGTGTAGACTACACTGCATTCTAATTAAGTAACTAAACTGAATGTGAAGCCCAAGGTATAGTTTTGTTGTGTGTTAACTTCCCAGGTGGCTCTATTGTGCAATCCAGTTGAAGAACGACTCTATTAGGAAATATATGCATATATTTACATTATTAATAATACAAATATACATGACATACAGAAGTAGCAGAGAATAAAAATAGTTTAGGGAAGAACAGAGGAACCCATTAAATTCCTGAAGAATATCCTAGTTTCTCAGACATAAAATACTAAAGAAAAGTAATCAAGAGAGAAAATTAATGGTATTTCAACGGGAGCTATCTTAGACTGTCTGTATTTAAGTTCTGACCAATAGGTTGTATTCAGTCATATCGACTATGATTTCTTAAGGCTGAGCTACCTTGATTAAATATGGGAACAGTTGTGTGAAAAAGTGTGTGTTGGAGTAGGGGGTCCAGCATGACCTATAGTGGTCCAGAAATTGTCAGTGGCAATGAAGGTAAAAACAGCATTGTTAATAGATTCAGGACTTACACTGAAAAATCTTGGTAAGCTGATAATGGATATTTGTATGTACTTCTTTTAACATGTATACACACACACACACACACACACACTCATGCACTCACACACTCACAGTACAGGCACCTCCTCACTTCCTACTCATGGAGGTAATCTATAAGGCAAGGAAGAGAGGCTAGAAGAAAGGCAAACCAGGATTGAAAAAACCATTTACCCAAAGTCCCATGCCACACAAATTAGAATGTTCTGACTGTTGTCATTTTATAGAATTTTGTTTTTATTTTGTAACATTTATCTTTCTTAATATAGGTATTGTCTTCCTTTTTCTACTTTGCTATGTGTAAAGAATTAATGTTTTGTCTCAGAGGAGTTTGGTGACATGGCAGTGATTGACCTACAGTGTATGGAGTTTCCAGTTTGCCTACTCGTTTATTGAGGTCCACTAAGTATAGCTTATACTTCCTTTTGGACCCAGGACCCTTTAAACACAAGTGATGTGCCAATGCCTACATCGTAAAATTTCTCTCCTATGATGAACTCTTTCTGGAAATGTGGGGTTTTTTTTCTTCCCCCTGATGAGAACCCTTCCTGACTGCCTATCTTTTCATGCCATATTCTTTACTTAAAATGTTTCCACTTTCAAAACCTCTCCACAACATTACTTGAATGGCAAAACCAAGCTAAGATGTTTGAAAAGCACAGGGAATCATGCTTAATGAATGTAGCCATGTTTCTCATTAGAAATTAATTATAGAATTAAATAAGCCTTTATTGTGACATCATCATTTCTTTTTCAGATGAATCTTTAACTGGGTGCTGTTTCTGATCTGTTTCTCAGATCTTGGAGGAATACATAGTTCTTAAGTTAAAAGGTAGGTAACTAGCAAAGGAGTCTCTCTCTTTTTGTTTTTGTTTTTTTATTGTTTTTTTTTCTTTTCTGTTTTTGGATATTTTCTTAATTACATTTCAAATTTTATCCTCTTTCCTGGTTTTCCCTCTGAAACTTGCTATCCCATCCCCTCCCATTGCTTCTGTAAGGGATTCTCCCCTACCCACCCATGACTCCCTCCCTCCTCCTCACCCTGGCATATCTGGAGCATTGGATCATGACAGGACCAAGTGCCTCTCCTCCCATTGATGCCCAACAAGGCCATCCCATGCTACATATGCAGCTGGAGCCATGGATTGCTCCATGTGTACTCTTTAGTGGATGGTTTAGTCCCTAGGAGCTCTGGGGTGTCTGGTTGATTGATTTTGTTGTTCTTCCTATGTTGCAAACCCCCTCAGCTACCTCAATATTTTTTCTAACTACTCCACCCATAGGACCATTTTTGTTTTCTATTGGGTTGGCTACCCCATCTTTGATATGAAGCTTAATGTGAATTGTTATGCATTGTTGGGTTGGTGTCCCTGGGGGGCCTGCTTTTTTCTGAAGGGAAATAGAGAAGGAATGTGTCTTGAGGTGGTGGGGTGGGAGAACAGGGAGAAGTAAAGGTATTTGAAATTGTGGCCCTGTGTAGTACACGAGTGAAGAATAAATTAAAATTTTAAAAGGAGGCAAGTGAAATATTTTTCTTCTGTTCTACAATATCTCAGTATTTCTTTGTCAGCCTGAATATCCAATTAAAAAATAAAAGTAATTTTTAAAAAAAGAAAAGAAAAAAAATTCTCAGTATTATTTACAATAGTGTGGGATAGAGATTGATTTGCAGAGAGATTCAGAAATTTGTTGTAAGTCATACAGCTAAGAGTTCAGCTAGAGTTTTAAGCAGATTTGAGTCTCTTTAAAACATAGGGTTCTGGGGTTGGGGATTTAGCTCAGTGGTAGAGCGCTTGCCTAGGAAGCACAAGGTCCTGGGTTCGGTCCCCAGCTCGAAAAAAAAAAGAACCAAAAAAAAAACAAAAACAAAACATAGGGTTCTTTTTTTTCTTCTTTTCTATCCTGTAATCTAGAGTTAATGACAAAATCCCAAAGCCAGGTAAATACTATTAACTAATGTAAAATGATAGCTATCTGTTGATTGCATAAGTGTTCAAATGAGAGGAACCAGAGAGTTACTCTTACCTATGTTGGGTCCTCATTGTTGACTATAAACATATGCCAGATGTATCTGAGTCTCCGAATCTTTAATTTAAAATGTAAATAAAAAATGTATATAAGAATGTTATCAGAAATGTTAATATAAAAATATCATTGAATATGGTGCATTTCTTTTTGTTTGTTTTGTTTTGTTTCAGTTCTAGTATTTAATACAAGAGGGATTTGTGAGTATATGAATATGAAGTACAAGATAAACCAGCATCCCAGGGTCACTGGTTTTCACTGCATAATTACAAAAGAAAGGAAGGCAAGTAAGATCTCATTTGAATTGTGTATACATAAAAAAATAGGCCAAGGTAACATCAGAGAATGGGGAAAGTTATAATGGCAAGGTAGGTTCAGGGAGAGCAGACTGGACATTTTGAAGAAGTGATTGTACATTATTGAACAGACCATAAAAAATCATCTGATGCCTTTCAGATAGGGAGTAATATTATGCCATTGCTTTGACCATCACTATGACAATTGAATCATGCATGGTCTCAAAATCCAAAGAAAGTTCTTTCTCATTCTTCATTCACTGTGCACACTCCCACCTCTGGGTTCTGGACATCACAAGCTGTGAAATGACATTCAGGAGTCATGAGCTGGAAGGGAAGAAATACAGAGCAAAAAGAAAAAAAAAATGCCAGAGAAAGGCAGGTCTCTGGAGATGCTTCTAAGACCTGTGCACATGGTTGTACTAACACGGGGAAAACTAGATAAATGAGTAGCACACTACAAAGAAGAACATGTGTGTGCATATATTAACATTTCCAAGGTGTATTTAATTTTCAGTGTGCATCCAAACCACATAGAGCCCAGTGCATTTGATCTCACCCTTCCTTAAGTTGCCTGCAAGTTGTCATCTCTCTAACATATCCTCTGGGAGAATCTGCAAGGAGGTTCTAAATGTTACTTATGAAGGTTTCCTTTTCAAATGCTGCTTATATTCAGTCTTTAACCAGTGACCAGTTTAGCAAGCTCACACTATCATTTTCTGTTGTCTTTTGTTTTGTTTTGATTTGTTTTTTGTTTTGATTTTTTCCTTATTTATATTTATATATATATATATATTTATTTATTTATTTATTTCTGTATCTACTTTATATCCCAATCACAGTCCTCCTTCTTCCCAGTTCTTCCTCACCTAGCATCATCTCCCTTACCTCCTCTTTTTCTCTGAGAAGGGGGAGTCCCCAACTGCACACAAACCCACCCAGCACACCAAGTCACTGCAGGACACTGAGGCCAGACAAGACAGCCCAGTTAAGGGAACAGAATCCATAGGCATGTGACAGAATCAGCGACAACCTCCACTCCAGTTGTTGAGGGACCTATATAAAGACCAAGCTGCACATCTGCTGCATAAATTCAGGGACCTAGGTCCCCCTTCTGGGTAGAGCCTCTCAGAAAACAGTTTTGTCAGGCTTCTGTTAGCAGGCAAAACAGAGTATCATGAATAATGTCACAGATTGGGTCTTACCCATCAGATGGGTCTCAAGTCAGTCACTGTTGGCCATTCCCTCCCTTTCTGCTCCATCATTTTCTCTGCACTTCTTGTAAGGACAAATTTTGGGTCTAAGGATATGTGGGGAGGTTGCTGTCCTTATCCTTCCACTCGACGTCCTGCTTGGCTACATAAGGTAACTACTTAAGACTTCACATCCCCTACTGCTAGGAACTTTTCTAGAATGAAGCAGTATTTATTCATAGACACCCTGGATTCTCCCACATTCAAGATCTCTGGAGGCTCTTTTTATTAATGCAAGAAATGGTTTTTCAGTTTGGGAGCTACCTAGGCAAAGCTGAAGTAGACCACATGGGCCTCAGAATCAAGAGGAGCTCACAAGCCAGATTTGAATTACACTACTGTATTGTTGGCTCATCTAGGCAAGGTTTTCATATCTGACTGAGACAAGATGTCAAGACCGGGAAAATTTAGCCAACAATAGAAATGGCTTCAGTCTACTGTTGCATGTAAAATGAAATGATAACACTTAACGTATCTTTTGCCATAGATGAAACTCAATAAATCATGAGAGTATTTGTAATTCTGATTACATTTGTCAGTACTCTTACCCTCCAGAAGGTTATCAATTTGTAGCTATTACTAAATGTGTCTAAGATTCAATTCTTTCTAAAAAATGGTGAGACTAGCTAATATTTAACTTACCATGCTGCATTAAAAACAGTAATAATTAATTATAAACAATATATGTGTCTTTTTTCCATATAATATTCCTACTGAGGCAGGCACAATTACTACTCTCAATTAAAAGACTGAGTTGGGATAATTGAGCTAAATAATAACCCATACCACTTATTGATAACAGAATTAAACCAACTGTCAACAATTGGACTCTCAACTCTGTTCTAAGCAGGTGATTTCACAGGAGTACAAATATATGTAATGGTTCACTAAGCTTCTTTGACTTGTCCTGCTAACATTTTAAATTTTTCTTCCTTGATAAAAGAATCAAGTATGAGTCCACTCAGTCTTAGAGAAGCATGTTTTGGGTAACAGTAATGTTAGGTAGACATAAGGGCTGAGAAAGGGGAAAATAGTGAATGTCTTCTCAACTGACACACTGAGCCCTACTGCTGAATGTAGCTTTGAATAAAGACTATAAAGTAGCAAATGACTAGATTGTTTCCTCCAATGTATTATCAACCTACTAACAATATGGTATATGTATAGAATTGTCAAGGGAACAGTGTATATTTATGCTTGGTCCTTAAAAGGATACTATGGATTTAGGAGATAAAGTGTTTATTTCCACTTAGCAACAACTTTATGATCATTACAAAACACTGGTAAGAGAAGGGGTAATGTAAACTCTTCCAGAAAAAAGCAGTATATAATTTTTAATGTTACTCATCCTAGCCTACTCATCGTATGAAAAAAGGATAAAATCTTTTGGAGGAAAAAGAGCCTTAGGATCGGGGTTTACTTTTAGACTTTGAATAGGTGAAAGAAACCCCTGAAATCTATCCCAGGAATTATTCAAAAAACAAATCTAAATATGTATTCATTCTGGCATACATTTGCATACATAATGAAAAGGGAAATGGAAGTCAGCATAACCAGTTAACCAATCCAAGATCTGTCTTTTAAGTCATATATATATATATATATATATATATATATAAATATATATATATATGAAAAGAGTATCTACCCAGTGGGAAAATAAGCCAAATAAAAATATAAAAATAAAACATCTGAAGTACTTAATAAAAATTTTTTTATGAAGATCAGGAAGGAAGCAATTGTATGATCACTTGTGATATACAAATCCAGCAATGGTGCATATTGGAGGGAATCTTACATATATGTTTCCATTACTGGACACTAACTGTGTTCTAATAACAGGTAAGAGGCACAACATAAGTATGTCAGTTCTAAACAAAGTGTTTTCATTAGAGTCAAGGAACCTATTTCTGGTCATACAACACCCTGATGTCTGGAAAGAAAAGGAGAGGCTCTCAAAAGAATCATGTTTAGGAAAGAGGTAGAGGTATGACAAGATGCAGTGCTATGCCATATGATCGTTGACTCAGTGGAAATCTTGCTAATATACTGCTTCTACCAGATTGACCTGTGGTCATAGTAATGGGGAAAGTTTTTTGATTGCCCCTTGATTTGGGAGAGCCCAGAGCCGTCTCTGTGTAGAATTACAACTTAGGCATGGAAACAGGTTTCCCACAAGGGTAGGTAAATGTGATCCTGAAAGTAAACATGTGATCCACATTTCTCAGTACTTTTTGTTTAAAGTTTCTGCCTTTGATTCCCTTGATGATGAACTCTCATCTATTAGATTAAGTAAACCTTTTTCTTTCTAAATTGTTTTAGATCAGAGTCTTAATAATTTTAATAGAGGCAACCTAGAACATTCGCTTTTCTGAATCTCTTCCTCCCTATTGTATAAAGAGAAAACCCCAAAATCTCAGATAATACCATTTCAAATGTTAAAGTAAACATTTTCACATCCGGGGAGGAACTGAAGGACCAGAAAACTCAACAGATTACAAGTCAAACCAAAAACAAACATACAAACAAACAAATAAAAGTATCTGAACAAGACAATATTAAGCGATTATCTTCAGGCCATTTCTGTATGCCTCCCTAATCTTTCTAACCCCAAATGATTTAACGAATGCCTTCTTTCTACCTTGAGAATAATAGAAAAATATTACGAAACCTGGGATGAAAAGTAAGACAAAAATCAAGAACAAAACAATTATGACAAAGCCACAATGGACTAAAACCAAACTAAAATAACAACAAGAAAAAAAAAAACAAACTGAAGAAATTGTTAGCAGTGATAGAGCAGAAAAAAAGAAGAAAAGAAAAGAATTAGTAAGACTAGGGAAATCCTCCATCTGGAGAGGGCTTATTGCACAGGCATAAAGAACTGAATTTAGATGCCAATATCCTTGTGAAATTCGGGCACGGCTGCATGCATCTCTCTCTTTTTTTTTTTTTTTAATTGTGTCATCTGAGCTGCTCAGTAGGTTAAACAATGCTTTTTTTTTTTATTAACTTGAGTATTTCTTATATACATTTCGAGTGTTATTCCCTTTTATTCCCTTTCCCGGTTTCTGGGCAAACATCCCCCTAATCCCTTCCCCTCCCCTTCTTTACGGGTGTTCCCCTCCCCCCCTCCCCCCATTGCCGCCCTCCCCCCAACAATCTAGTTCACTGGGGGGTTCAGTCTTAGCAGGACCCAGGGCTTCCCCTTCCACTGGTGCTCTTACTAGGATAGTCATTGCTACCTATGAGGTCAGAGTCCAGGGTCAGTCCATGTATAGTCTTTAGGTAGTGGCTTAGTCCCTGGAAGCTCTGGTTGCTTGGCATTGTTGTACATATGAGGTCTCGAGCCCCTTCAAGCTCTTCCAGTTCTTTTTCTGATTCCTTCAACGGGGGTCCTATTCTCAATTCAGTGGTTTGCTTCTGGCATACGCCTCTGTATTTGCTGTATTCTGGCTGTGTCTCTCGGGAGAGATCTACATCCGGCTCCTGTCGGTCTGCACTTCTTTGCTTCATCCATCTTGTCTAATTGGATGGCTGTGTATGTATGGGCCACATGTGGGGCAGGCTCTGAATGGGTGTTCCTTCTGTCTCTGTTTTAATCTTTGCCTCTCTCTTCCCTGCCAAGGGTATTCTTGTTCCCCTTTTAAAGAAGGAGTGAAGCATTCACATTTTGATCATCTGTCTTGAGTTTCATTTGTTCTAGGCATCTAGGGTAATTGCATCTCTTAGTCACGTACTAAAGGTGGGAGCAAATACAAGTGCTTCCTAAGGGCTTTGAGTTGCATGTCAGACACCAAAATGGAAAGGGTAAGTACAAAATTGATAAACAAACTCTGTCTTCAAGGATAATAAGGAATTCAATGAAGGAAGATACATAAATTAACTTTTTTCTGCCACAGATATCTTCTTAGGCAAGCACAGTCTGGTGGTTTGCATATTCTAGGCCTAGGAAGTGGCACTATTGGAAGGTGTGGACTTGTTGGAGGAAGTGTGTCACTGTGGGGCGGGCTTGGAGATCCTACTTCTAGCTCCTCCTAGGATGATGAGGCTGTTCTCGCTTCTTTGTGAGAAGATGTAGAACTTAGCTCCTCCTGCCCCATGCCTGTCTAGATGCTGCCATGCTCCCACCTTGATTATAATGGACTGAACCTCTGAACCTGTAAGCCAGCCCCAATTAAATGTGTCATTTATAAAACTTACATTGGTCATGGTGTCAGCAATAAGACCCTAACTGATACACAGCTTCCCCCAAATACTTGAGAACAAGTAGGCACATACAACACACAAAGATAGGAAAGGAAGGAAGAAAGAAAAAGAAAAAGAAATTATCTTCAGGTCTTCTCTTTATTACTAGAGAATCAATTATCAATGCACAGGGTGTATGACCTGTACAGTGTGGGAAAAACTATAGCCATGCATATAGCCTTGTGTTTAGTAACACAGTGATGGTAACAGAACTTTGACCAGAACTCAGGTTTTTTTTCCTGATCGCTGATTGTTCAGTAAATATGTCATTTTTTATTTGATCATTGTGTCTTCATTTTCTTGATATATAAATTTTCACTGCAAAATTTTCAGTGGCTCTGTGTGTATGTGTCTGTCTGACTGTGTGTGTCTAAATTTCTAAAAGTAGGACCTTGATGCTTGGATTCTGAGCCTGCATGTATTACTGGGTAAATTTCTGTTGAAATAATTTGCCTGCCCAAAATATAATTTCCTCAGTCATTAAAAAAGGGCTACCCATAATGAAACTTACCATCAACAATTACTATTTTAAATTAAAGAACACAATCTAAGAGAGATAGAGCAGGACTGCAACCCAGTGGTTCAGATAGCGGTCAGGAGCAAAGAACTATTGTCTGTCAGCTGCAAGTTGTGCCATTCAGAAGATGTGTGTTGTGTGCAGGCTATTTACCTTGTTTATAGCTCATTGTTCTCATCTGTGATCAAAGAATAAATACTGCCACAGCGTAAATTCATGGATTTACTTTGATGATTCTTTTCAAGAATAGATGTGTGAGCTGATTTTCTAAGTAGGTGCTTCTATTGATTATGAATTATACATGTTAATTAAATGTAAAAATGATATTAATAATTATAAAAAGTAATTTAATTTACCTGCATACCTTCTAAGGAAAGCAGATAATTAATCACCTATATTGTGTTCACTAAAGTATATATAAGCTTATTAATGTAATAAAATTGATACATGTTGTGCAATGGATTAAAACAACTAAGTAAGAATTTGTTGAACAATTTAGTTCACAAGATCATTTCAATAAAGTGTCTTCTTTGACTTCGTGACTCCAGAGAATCCAGAGATTTCAGAATTTTAAAACAAGTAGGCCGAGTCAGATAATAGAGATTCTTCTAACCTGTGGAGTATTCCATCTGTGTTCTAGGTTAAAAGGAGCCCACACCACAGTAAAATGGGCCCAGCTACTCAACAGATGGTAAAATCCCCCAAAACCAGAAAAGAGCCAACTGGGAGGAAAATTATTTTACCAGAAGGCAAAGCAGGTTTTAAGGGTTGTGGTCTCTCAAAATCTTTGCACAATGTGTATACCTAATGGGTGCTTGGTGGTGAAGGGACAATCTAACACTTGGATTTCAGTTTGATTCTCCAAAGGATATATTACTCAAAATCTGAAAAGATTTGCCTTACTAAAGGGCATAGACTCTTATGGTTATAGACATTCTTGGTATTAAGCAAGAAGCATTGACATAAAATAGATAAACTGATGATAGATAAGTAAATGATAAACAAATGACAGATAGATAAATAGATGATTGATAGATGATAGATGATAGTAATTACTCAGTGAGTTGTGACTGTATATTCTTTTAAAGTAATCATATGTTCTGTTGAGAAATATAATTCTTAGTACAGAATCAGTCTTTTCCCCTTGTTTTCTTTTTATTTCCTTCTATTTAGTTTTGGATACAGGGTCCCACTCTGTTGCCTATTATTACTCCATTTTTATGGACTTATGGGATTCTTCTGCTTCAGTCTCATGGAAGGCTGAAGCTACAATTGCATAACATCAACTCTGACCCCTTGGATGTTATCTTGACTTTTACGTATATCATTAAGCCCCAGCAAAACCCTTCTGAGATTCATTCTCCTTCTGAGATAAGGAAACCTAGAGGTGCAGACTTCAAAAAAATATACATCTAAATCCATAAAACCAGAAAAAAGTACATAGAAGCCTAAGACACAATCGCACTTAAGCACTTCCCTTCTAAATACTGTATTTATTAGTTGCAAATGCTGTTTTAATTAATTTTAAATTGAATTTTAGTATCATATTCATTTCATGGAATTTGAATATCTCAGAATACTGTCACTGACATAAAATTATAAAATAATATACTGAGTGCTGCATATCTGGACAGTAACTGATAGCTGATGATTTATTTCACTGGCCTGAAGTGGAACTTATTAAGGATATGTAGCTAGCAATAGGCAACAGTTAACACAGAGAATCATAACAGGTCAAAATACTAGAAAACTAGTGACTGTTTAGCGCTTATCCCTAAATGGAATATTAACACCATGCCCTCCAAGATCCAGGGGACATCACAGACAAAAAGATGTTAAGATTGTCAAAGCTGAAGAATGGATTATAACATTCTGATTATAACATGTCTGTGATTTATATTATGGAAAATATAAATCCACAAACACACAAAAGATGTGGCTTGCCACACAAAGCCTGCACTAGAACATTAAAACCTACCTTCAAATTTTTGACCCAGAATTCTTACTATCTAAAAGAATTGCATTAAAAAAAATGCCATTCAGGGACTGACCCAACTTGGGATTCATCCCATTGGCAGGCACCAAACTATGACACTGTGAATGATGCAATGTTGTACATGCAGACAGGAGCCTAGCATGACAGTCCTCTGAGAGACTCTACCGGTAGCTGACTGAGACAGATGTAGATATTTACAGCCAAACATTGGATGGAGATTGGTAACTCATATGTAAGAGTTAGGGGAAGGATTGAAGGAACTGAAGGCAAACACAACACCAAAGAATAACAGTATCAGCTCACCCAGACATCTCAGAGCTCCCAGAGAGGAAGCCCCCAAACAGAGAGGATACATGGGGTAGTCCATGGCTACCAGCAAATATGTAGCAGAAGACTACTGCCTTACAGGGCTTTAGTGGGAGAAAATGTATCCAATCCTGTAGAGGCTTGATAAAAATACATGACAAAATAAGACAAGAAAGTAGGAGAGTGACTCATTGCAAAGAGAAGGTTTGTAGGATGTGGGCAGGAGTTGCTAGGAGAGTTTCCAAGTATTATGTTCACAGTTTATTACTTATATGTAAACATTTTCAAAATTATATATTTAAAATGAGAATATAATTATCTTGAAAATTATAACATACATTGTGAGAATGAGTTTTTTAACGTCATTTCTTTGCTCTTTCCTGTGTCAAGCTTTTATGTAAAGTTTGTTTTCTTCCTCTTTCTTTCTTTTTTTTTATTTCTTTCTTTCTATTTATTTATTTATTTTTTGCTTTACCTCAACAGCTTGCTGAACAGTATCAGCCTCTTTGGGTTTGGTACAATTATTCTTTGGAATGGCACATCATTAATTTCTTCATTTCTCTGCTCAGTCTTCTACTTTGTAAAAGGTTGTCCTAACACAAATATAAATCCTGTGGTATAACAGGCATTGTTAGGTGTCTATCATTCTTCTAGAACTTCATGTTATGGCTGTAACATTATATGCATTCAGAAATACTGAACTCATTCTATTTGGTGGTAAGAAATTGTGCTTCCAATGCTGAAGTCAAGAGAAGCAAAATGAGTGATTCGAGACTTGCTTATGGCTAGAAAATAGCAGAGTGGTGCATAGTACCAGTTCCTAAGCCACATGCTTTCTCCCACTTGGCTCAGGTCTGCCTCTAATGTAATTGGCTCAGAGCACAGAGCCAGCACACCTCTGCATAGAGCTGTATCCATGTAACTTGCCCAGCAAATGGATCTGAGTCTTGATTCTTAAGGGAAAAATTGCAACATAAGAACAATGGCTTCTTATTTATCTTTTTGAGAGCTCCATTTTGGGAAGTGTTAACTGGAAGAAAATAAATGACTCCAGTGTACACATTAGAATTATAAACTGGTCCTCAATTCCAGAGTGGCCTTTGTTTTATTTAACCACGTGGAGATCATAGCTTTAGACCTGCACGAGGGATTTAGAGAAGCAACATCTCAAGAACTCTGTCATGCACATCTGTAATACTTGAGTGGGATCCAGAGATCAATAAGCCCTGTGATGCTTTTAATACCTTAGAGTCTGAACAAGTTTGGTGCCCGTTGCTCTGTTAAGAAGGTACATCCCTTGAGATGGTGAAAGGACACATGTGTACCATACACATTAGATAGAGAATAAATCCAGAATTTCAGCCTGCATGGTGAATGGGTAGAATATGAAGCACGCAAAAATAAAACCATGTTTAAAGAGTTAAAGAGGAAGACATTTTAAATAATAAAATGTCTTACCTAATTCCTCACGAAAGCAACACTGAGCCCGGAGACAACATGAACAAAAACAAATAAGTGGGCAGTCTTCCTTTACTGCCTCTAGCAGCCTCCTGACCTTTTCCCTCACTTCGCACTGGCTGTCAAATGGTCTATCGAGAGGTTAGTTTGTAATTAAACTCAGCTCTAATTGCTGGAACAAGTTCCTAATTGTGTTCCTAAATCCTTTTTATTCTATACCCTAGAAACCAGTGCTTTCTAGCTTTTGAATGCTAGTGGTTTGAGAGAATCACATAAGTACAGCTTTTAGCAGAAATTTTGTTCATTTGAAGCTTTTACCCGGAGCATCAATCAAGAAAACTTAAAAACATGAAACCAATTGGTGAAGGGAATAATCCTCCCAACTCGACAATAACAAAAAATAAATCTGAAGAAATGTTCTGGTTTCTCTCCTTCTGAATTATACATAGAGCCGTGTTTAATGGTTGGTTTGTATACTAAGACCCACATTTAAGAAACTGTCTACTTTAAAATGGAGCTTCCTATCTTTAAAGGGTCAGTTGGGTGCTTTTGAGGTGTGGAGAATCTTTCAAAGCCATTCCAATCCATCTAATAAGTCATCAAATTTTGTAAAGGGAATGAGAGTGAGTCGGCTGTCAGTTTAATTTCAATCTGAGTTATGCAGAGTAAACAAAGCCATGAATCTGAACCTCAATAACTTGGAAGAAGTGCAGAAAAGTACCCACATTATTTGTCCATTCTATGCACTGTCTTTGGAGAGTATTAGATTAGAGTTTCATAGACAATTTATACAATTTGATAATATCTACTTTGTGACCTTTGCAAGTCTTCTTGGACCATCTAAAACATACCTCCTCCCAACTTCACAGATGATTGTTTGCTTTAACAATATTTTTATTTATTCACCCCAAAGTTCACACATTTAGGCAATCTATTTTTCATCAAATGCCATTAGCACCTTCTAACTCCCATTAGTGCCTTGCACCGTGTTGCTCTCCAAATTCATCTATTCTTTTCTCTCTTGTTAACAATCCCTTGATTTAATTAGCATATTCCATTTGCACATGGCTATGTGGCCATCCAGTGTAACCCAGTCAACCTATGGTAGGCATGTCCACAATGCTATGACCTCAGGAGTATGCTGCAGAGGGTTAGGCCCCGAAGAACCGTAATTTTGCTCATGTCCTATCCAAGTAACCAGATTAGTGTGAGCTGATGTTTCCAACTGCATGCCATATGTCTTGAAACCCGCATTGCACAGCTCTTCTCATTTTCTGGGTCTCACATTCTTTCTGTCCCTTTTCTCAAGAAGTTCACAGAGTTTTGGGTTTTGAGAAAGATATCATAAGTATAGTTATAGGTGACTTAACCATAACTGGGCAGAACCAGTTACTCTGAATATATGTGAGATTCTACAATTGTTACTACTCAATATAAAAAGAAACATCTCTGAGAAAAGTTGAAAACAATGCAAATTGTTTGTTTGATTGTTTGGCCCAATGAGTCCGGTTGACGGTGCTTGTATTCCATCCTACAGCCATTGGTCAAGGAACTCCACGTGTCCTCAAAACAGTAGAAGCAAATGCAATTTTTAGAATTTGTGTGGTGGGGATATAGAGAGCGGGGTTCGACTGTTTCACTTCCAATTCTTCATTTGTTCTGCTTAAGCAGTTTCGAATCTGCTAATAGTGACTTTACCCATTCTATGATTCATTTCATTACCTTTTAAAAACTTTTTATTGATTCTTTTTGAATTTCACATCATGTAACCCAATCCCATTCATCTCTCCATCCCTTCATATCCAACCTCTCCCTTGCAACCTTATTCAAAAAACAAAAATTTAAAGCAAAAATAAAAATAAACGAAACGAAATGAAGCACAGAAAACATCTCACTATGGAAGCTCTAGTATGTCACAGTATGTCCATCAAGATAACCTTTTATTTATGAATCTTTATTTGCCAATGTTCATTACTATTATTTGAGGCCTCTGGCTTCTGCTGTACCAATAGTGGATCCTCACCTGAACTAATCCTGGATATCTTCTTGTTACCCTGTTTCATAGAGGTCCCATGACTTTGGGTTTGTAGGACCTGCCTTTTCACATGCTCCAGCAATTCAGAGATGAGATGGAATTTGGGAAGTGTGAACCAACGTCATATATCTGGGCCTTGGTGATAGCTGAGTTGTTCAGCCTGACAGCTGTCCTGTGCCTTCATCCCCAAGGTGAGCTCTCTCCAGCACTATTCCAGCTAGCTCACTAAAATTATACAGCAGGGAAAGAGTGGGGCCAAGTCTTCTGCTCACATATCCTCAGGACTGACTCACCTGTGCCTTCACCATGAAGGCTGGTACTACTGTGTTGGATAGGTGAGATTCAGGGCCTTCACTCAAGAATGCTTCAGCTGGTGGGGCAGAGCCAGGTCTCTCATTCTAATGATCTTGGGGCTATGTCACCCATCTGCCTTAGTGGAGGAAGTAGGGTGAGCATCTTTCCGGTGATCACACAGCTCAGGGCAGATGAGTGATGGGACCTACTCTCCCATCTTAATGCCCCCTGTGCTTACTTGTGCACCTTACTGGGCCAACGGTACTATTCTGCCAAAGGAAGGTGCAGTCTGCTCTCCCACATGTGGCAGCTAGTGAAGGATGAAGACAGGTCTGCAGAGTTCTTGGACATCTATCATGATGCAGCCCATAACAGAGATGTCGACCTGGACGTTAATGATAATATGAGACATCAACACAGACCCCTGCCACTGAATGACCATGGACCCAGACATGTCCCTCAGCTACAACAAGGATCAGGACTTTACCATGGCCTCTGGTGGCAGGGCAGCCATCTCACGACAGGTGATTCCTCTTTGCATTCTCATCTACAGTCTCACCATTCTTCATAATAATTGAGAAGCTCTCCTTTTCCTCTCCCACCTGTCAATGATATACTTGAACATTGTAGTGGCTCCCACAAAGGACTGGTCTCTGGGTGTCCTCCACTTACCCATGTACCTATGGAAGCAGCTGAATCTCTGCTTGTTCCCCTGGTCACTGTCTGCACCATGTGGCAGTGGGCTCTCATTTCATTACCTAAGATTAATTGTGTTTTCTTACTGGACATACATCTGTGACAACAGGGCTGGGAATGAATCCATGGGTGCTTAATCATAGCCAGTAGAAAAGAGCACCCTTGCCTCCAAAAGATATGTTAGGCAAGAAGCTGTCTTCTTTTCTCTGTTGGAACCTCAATGAACAAACATCTGTAAATTTCCATTTGCAATTAGGAAAAAGTTTTATTTTATTTTTTATTGGATATTTTTGTTTACATTTCAAATGTTATTCCATTTCCAGGTTTTCTGTCCATAAAGAAATTTCTTTTTATTGTTTCCAAAAACATCCATTAAATATTTATTATTTACTGACAATTAGTTGGACTGTTTGTTTTACTTACATGCCAAATCAAGAGTGGAGTTAAACCACTGACCTTCCAAATATCTCCAACATTAATACCTAACCGAGCCACAAACACAGGAAAACCAAATATAATAGTATTAACCTCATGACAATAATACAGACCTTTAAGGAGGATATAAAGAACTTATTGAACGAAATATAGAAAAACACAGGTCTTCTACCTGTTTAGGTAGAAGACATTAAAGAGGAAAAAAGTCCCTTAAAGAAATACAGTAAAACACAATTAATCAGGTGAAAGAATGATATAAAGAAGTCGAAGACCTAAAAGGAGAAGTGGAAAGAATAAATAAAACACAAATGGAGGCAAACTTGGAAATGGAAAACCTAGGAAAGATGTCAGGAATTATAGATGTAAGTTATCACCAACAGAATACAAGTGATAGAAGAGAGAATCTTGGGGGGTAGTGGGGAGAAGATACCTTAGAAGAGATTGACACAAATGTCAAAGAAAATGCAAAACATAAAAAAAGAAACTCCTAATGCAAAATATTCATGTAAAGACCAAATCTAAGAATACTTGGAATAGGGGAGAACAAAGATTCCCAGCTCAAAGGCCCTGAAATCACCTTCAACAAAATCATAGAAAAAATTTCCCCAACCTAAAGACAGAAATGACCATAAAGGTACAAGAAGTCTATAGAATACCAAACAAATGGGACCAGAAAAGAAAATCCTCTCATCATATAACAGTCAAATCACTAAATGTGCAGAACAAAGAAAGAATATTTAAAGCTGTAAGGGAAAAGAAGCAAGTTACATACAAAGGTATACCTATTAGAATTATACCAGACTTCTCATCAGAAACCTTGAAAGTCAGGAGGGCCTGTTAAGAGATCATGCAAACTCTAAGAGAACACAAACACCAGCCAAGGCTACTATACTTAGTAAGACTCTCAATCAACATAAATGGAGAAACCAAAATATTGCAGGGCAAAATCAAATTCAAACAGATCTATCTACCAAATTGCCCTACAGAGGATTCTAGAAGGAAAACAACAAAAGGAAGATACCTACACCAAGAAAAGACAAGATATTAAGCATCTCACAACTCCAAAAGGAGAGAACCAGAAGCACATAAGGCCACCTACAAAAACAAATGTAATAGGAACCATCATCTGTTTTTAATGTCTCTCAATATTAACAGAGAAAACTCACCTGTACAAAGACATAAACTAACAGACTGGTTACACAAACAAGGTCCATCATTTTTTTGCACACAAGAAACACACCTCAATTAAAAGTCTGACTTAATCTCAGAGTAAAAGGATACGTCTTCAAGGAAATGGTCCCAAGAAACAAGCTGGAGTTGCCATTCTAATATCCAATAAAATAGTCTTTCAACCAAAAGTTATCAAGTATGATGAGGAAGGACAGTTCATATTAATCAAAGAGAAAATTGAATAAAAGAAAGTCTCACTTCTCAACATCTATGCCCCAAACGCAAGGGCACACACACTCATAAAAGAAACTTTACTGAAGCTCAAAACACACTGTGAATCCCACACAATAATAGTGGGAAACTTCATCACCCTACACTCAACAGTGGACAGGTCATTGAAACAGAAACTAAACAGAGACACAGTGGAAATAATCGAGGTTATGAACGAATTGGGTTTAACAAATATCCACAGAACATTTCACCCTAAAATAAAATATACCTTATTCTTAGTACCTTATGGTACCTTCTCCAAAACTGACCAGATAATTGGTCACAAAAAAGACCCTCAACTACTATAAGAAGATTGAAATATCCCCGTGAACCTTTTCAGGCCACCATGGCTTAAGGCTGGTTTTTGATAACAGCAAAACTATCAGAAAGCCCACAAACATTAGAAAACTGAAAAACTCTCTACTCAATGATAATTTGGTCAAGGAAGAAATAAAGAAAGAAATTTCTGGAATTTAATGAAAATGTTGACACACCATACCCAAATTTATGGGACACAATGAAAGCAGTGCTAAGAGGAAAAGTCATAGCACTAAGTGAACTGATATATAATATCAGTTAGCAATTTAACAGCACACCTGGGAGCTTTCGAACAAAGAGAAGCAAATTTACTCAAGAGGAGTAGAAATCAGGAAACAGAAAAACTCAGGACTGAAATTAACCAAATAGAAACAGAGAGAACAATACAAAAAGTTCAACAAAACCAAAAGCTGGTTCTTTGAGAGAATTAACAAGATAGATAAATGGCTAGCCATACTAACAAAAGGGCCCAGAGGCAGTATGCAAATTCATAAAATTATAAATAAAATGGGAGACATAACAATAGAAACAGTGAAAATTAAAAAAAAATCATCATAGAAAGACTATAGTCAACAAAACTGAAAAATCTAGATGAAATGCATGTTTTTCTACATACATACTATACACCAAAGTTAAATAAAGAGCAGGTAAACTATCTAAACAGACACATATACCATAAGGAAATAGAAGTCATAAAAACCTTCCAAACAACAAAAGTTCAGCACCAGATAGATTTAGTTCAGAATTTTTCCAGACCATCAAAGTAGGCCTGATACCAATATTTGTCAAACTATTCCATAAAGTAGAAACAGAAAGAACGTTACCTAATTCATTCAATGAAGTCACAATTACTCTACTACTTAAACCACACAAGGGACATCCAAAAAGAACTTCAGACGAATCTTGCATATGAATATCAAGCAAAAATATTCAATAGAAATTTTGCAAACTGAATCCAAAAACATATCAACAGGATCATTTATTATGATCTAGAAGGATTCATCACAGGAATTCAAGGTTAGTTAAATATATGAAAATCAATTAACATAATTCACTATATAAACCAATGCAAAAAAAATTAACATGATCATCTCCTTGGATGCAGATAAAACATTTGACAAAATACAACACCCTTTTTGTTAAACGTATTGGAGAGATCAGGAATTCAAGGTCCATACCTAACCATAATAAAAAGCATTTAACTGAAAACCAACAGCCAATATCAAATAAACGGAGAGATACTTGAAACAACCCCACTAAAATCGGGGACAAGATAAGGATGCTCACTCTTCCCATGTATATTCAATATGTTACTCGAAGTGCTAGCTAGAAAAATAAGACAACAAAAAGAGATCAAGGGGGAACAAATTGGCAAAGAAGAAATAATGGTATTACTATTTGCAGATGATATATTAGTATACATAAGCAGCCCCCAAAATTCTACTAGAGAACTTCTTCAACTGATAAACAAGTTCAAAAGTGGCCAGATAGAAAATTAACTCAAATCTGTAACCTTCCTTTATACAAATGATAAACAGGCTGACAAAGAAATTAGGGAAATAACTCCCTTCAAAATACACACAAATAATGTAAAGTATCTTGGGGTAATACTTACCAAACAAGTGAAAATCAGTATGACAATAACTTCAGGTCTCTCAAAAAAGAAATTGAGGATCTCAGAAAATGGAGAGATGTCCCATGCTCGTGCATTGGCAGAATTAACATAGTATAATGGCCATCCTACCAAAGGCAATCTACAGATTCAATGCCGTCCCCATCAAAAGCGCAACAAAATTCTTCAAAGACATGGAAAAAGCTATTATCAAATTCATCTGGATAGGCAAAACACCCAGAATAGCAAAAACAATTCTTACCAATAAAAGAATGGCTGAGGGAATTATCATTCCTAACCTCAAGCTCTACTAAAGAGCAATAGTGATAAAAATCTGTATAGTATTGGTGCAGAGACAGACAGGTTGATCAATGGAATAGAACGGAAGACCCAGAAATAAAACCACACACTTATGCACACTTGATCTTTGACAAAGAAGCCAAAAATATACAATGGATAAAAGAAAGCATCTTCAATAAATGGTGCTTCTCTAACTGGCTGTCTGGATTTAGAAAAATGGAAATAGTCTCATTGAACGCGGAGCCAGTTCTCGGGGTCTCTGTGTGGTCTTGTCGTCAGCATAGCCGGGCCTACACACAAGCAACCAGGTCTAAGGGACCTGCAGTTGGCATTGATCTTGGTACCACCTACTCCTGTGTGGGTGTCTTACAGCATGGAATGGTGGAAATAATTGCCAATGACCAGGGTAACTGCACCACGCTGAGCTATGATGCTTTCACTGACACAGAAAAATTAATTGGGGATGCGGCCAAGAATCAGTTTGCAATGAACCCCACCAACACAGTTACTGATGCCAAACATCTGCTCGGGCATGGGTTCGATGATGCTGTTGTTCAGTCTGACATGAAGCACTGGCCCTTCATGGTTGTGAATGACACAGGTAGGCCCAAGGTCCAAGTCGAATGCAAAGGGGAGACAAGGTTCTACCCAGAGGAAGTGTCCTCAATGGTTCTGACAAAGATGAAGGAAATTGCAGAAGCTTACCTTGGAAATACTGGTACCAATGCCGTGGTCACAGTGCTAGCTTACTTCAATGACTCTCAGCGACAGGCAACAAATGATGCTGGAACTATTGCTGGCCTCAATGTACTTCGAATTATCAGTGAGCCAACTGCTGCTGCTATTGCCTATGACTTAGATAAGAAGGTTGGAGCTGAAAGGAATGTGCTGATTTTTGACTTGGGAGGTGGCACTTTTGATGTGTCAATCCTCACTATTGAGGATGGAATTTTTGGAGTCAAATCAACAGCTGGAGACACCCACTTGGGTGGAGAAGACTTTGACAACTGAATGGTCAACCATTTCATTGCTAGTTTAAGCGAAAGCACAAGAAGGACATCAGTGAGAACAAGAGAGCTGTCAGGCATCTCCGCACTGCCTGTGAGCGGGCCAAGCGCAGCCTCTCCTCCAGCACCCAGGCCAATATTGAGATTGATTCTCTCTATGAGGGAATTGACTTCTACACCTCCATTACCCGTGCTCTATTTGAGGAGTCAAATGCTGACCTGCTCCATGGCACACTGGACCCTGTAGAGAAGGATGCCAAACTGGACAAGTCACAGATCCATGATATTGTCTTGGTGGGTGGTTCTACCAGAATCCTCAAGATCCAGAAACTTCTGCAAGATTTCTTCAGTGGAAAAGAACTGAATAAGAGCATTAATTCCGATGAAACTTGTCTATGATGCAGCTGTCCAGGCAGCCATTCTATCTGGAGACAAGTCTGAGAATGTTCAGGATTTGCTGCTCTTGGATGTCACTCCTCTTTCCCTTGGCATTGAAAGTGCTGGCAGAGTCATGACTGTCCTCATCAAGCCCAATAGCACCATTCCCACCAAGCAGACCCAGACTTTCACCACGTACACTGACAACCAGCCAGGTGTACTCATCCAGATGTATGAAGGTGAAAGGGCCATGACCAAGGACAAAAACCTGCTTGGGAAGTTTGAGCTCACAGGCATACCTCTGGCACCCCGTGGGGTTCCTCACATTGAGGTTACTTTTGACATTGATGCCATGGCATCCTCAATGTATCTGCTGTAGATAAGAACACAGGAAAGGAGAACAAGATCACCATCACTAATGACAAAGGCCTCTTGAGTAAGGAGGATATTGAGTGCATGGTCCAAGAAGGTGAGACATACAAAGCTGAGGATGAGAAGAAGAGAGATAAGGTTTCCTCCAAGAATTCACTGGAATCTTATGCTTTCAACATGAAAGCAACTGTTGAAGATGAGAAACTTCAAGGCAAGATCAATGATGAAGACAAACAGAAGATTCTTGACAAGTGCAATGAAATCATCAGTTGGCTGGCTAAGAACCAGACTGCAGAGAAGAAAGAATTTGAGTATCAGCAGAAAGAACTAGAGAAGGTCTGCAACTCTTTCATTACCACACTGTACCAGAGTGCTGGTAGCATGCCTGGAGGAATACCTGGTGGCTTCCCTGGTGGAGGAGCTCCTCCATCTGGTGGTGCTTCTTCAGGACCCACCATTGAAGAGGTGGAATAAGTCTAAGTAGAGGGTATAGCATTGTTCCACAGAGACCCAAAACAAGTAACATGGAATAATAAAACTATTTGAATTGGCACAAAAAAAGAAAGCTCAAGTCCAAGTTGTTCAAGGACCTCAATATAAAACCAGATATACTCAATCTAATAGAAAAGAAAGTGGGAAAGCACCTTGAACTCCTTGGCACAGGGAGAAATTTCTTAAACAGAACTCCAATGGCTCATGGTCTAAGATGAAGAATTGATAAATGGTACGACAGGAAGCTGGAAGGCTTCTGTAAGGCAAAGGATATAGTCTAAAAGACAAATCAGCAACTTACAGTTTTGGAAGACTCTGTCACTAACCAACCCCATATCATATAGAAGGATAATATCTAAAATATATAATGAACTCAAGAAACTAGCCACCCCCCAAAAAAACCCAAACATTCCAATAAAAAAAATGGGGTAAAGAACTAAACTGAGAATTCACAACAGAGGAATCTCTAATGGCAGAGAAGTGCCTAAGGGAATGGTCAAAGTCCTTAGTGATCAGAAAAAAATGCAACTCAAAAGACCATGAGACTCCACCTTACACCAATCAGAATGACTAAGGTCAAAGTCTCACTCAGGTGAAACCACATATTGAAAACGTGGAGAAAGAGGAACACTGCTCCATTGCTGGTGAGATTGCAAACTGTTACAACCCCTTTAGAAATCAATTCGGATGTTCCTCAGAAAATTGGAAATATATCTACTTAAAGGTCCAATAATAATAATCTTGGGAATATACCTAAAAGATGTCCCATCATGCCACAGGGGCATGTGTTCCACTATGTTCATAGTGGCCTTACTTGTGATAGGCAGTGGCTAGAAACAACCTAGATGTCCCATGTCAAAAAAATGGATACAGAAAATGTGGTTCATTTACATAATGGAATACTACTTAGCTATTATGAACAAGGACATCCTAAGTTTTGCAGAAACTAGAAATATCATTCTGATAGTAACTCAGACCAAAAAGAACAGGCAGGGAATATATTTACTTATAAGTGAATATTAGTAAAAAAAAAAATAAATAAAAAGTACAGAATACCCAAGATGCAGTCCATAGAATTCAAAAAGTTCAGCAAGCTGAAGAGCCCAAGTGAGTGCCTTTCACTTAGTCTCACTTATGAGGGAGAAGAAAGCAACCAGAAGTGAGAAGAAAGGAAGGGACCTGGGAGGGAAAGGGAATGGGGGGAGGAAAACATGATCTGGTATTGGATGGGGGAGAAGGACTGATGCTCTTAGGGAAAGGGAGGAGGTATAAGATATGGAACAGTTGGAGGGTGGACCGATGGGAATAAAAGCTGGAGTGTAAAAATAAATTAATGAATTAAAAATTAATTAAAACTATAGACACACTGACAGATGATGGATATCAAGATATATGTAAAGCTGAATAGTAAATTTTCATACGGAAGTCAATAATTACAGATAATATAAGAATTGAGTAGATATATTAAACTAAAACAACAACAGTAAAATAATCAAGATATAAAATGCCTTTTATTTTATTGCATTTAGTATCATTTGACTGATAAGAATTAATTGTTCCCAATAGAATAATTCTTTATGCATGTCTTCAGGTAGCCAAAGTTGTCCTCACTCTGTAGCTGTTATCTTTACACTTTTCATCTCCAGGCCTGTACTTCTCTAGGCGTTTCATGATTATGCCACTGTTTGTTTTTACAGAAATACATTTTACATTATGTTTATTTTATAAACACACAGGAATTATGTTTCTTTGATAAATAAAATGGTGACATTTTACTTCTTGTTTTTTGCCTTTTCTTTATTATAATCCCTACTTGTCTTCCATTTAAATTTTACTAATCTGTTAACTCTGAAGTTAGTGATCATTTTAGTTTGGTATCATCCTTTGGTAAATGAATGAAAGTTATTTGACTCTACTTAAAAATGAATGTTAGGCTAGTAAATGTGTAATAAATATCTATCCTCTCCAAACAGATCCCAAATCATAGTGCATGTCAACTTATAGAGTGTACATATTCTTATGGTGGAGTCCATGAAGTTCCTAACATAACATCACTGACTAAGGGGTGATGAATGGATGAAAAGTCAGACCCTTAAAGCAGGCTGAATTCTTTCATGCCTCTTTCAGGATATCTGTGTCTCTGCCCACCAAAAAGTTCAAGTTCTGGGAGTATATTAATCTAGGTTGTGAATTTTTTAATAACAACTACATCTGTGCTATCTTCAGAATTTTATTTATCTCCATGAGTTTCAGTGTCATCATCTGTAAAATAGGGGAGACAAATGTATAGCCAAGGACAGATACAAAAATTAAAATGAATTATCACTTATAATGCTACACTCAAAATAAACTATGCAAAACAAATAACATATGTTATCATTGTTTTATATTATGCATTTTGATAGAAAACTTTTTCTGCCTGAAATTATGTCATTAAAATGAAAATGAATCTAAATTTTCTAATAGTGGATGGAATATTATCTTATAGAAACCAGTTCTTCCTACAGATTCTGCATATGGAAGCATTACAACATGACAGGGTACCAATATATGTCAATAACTGGACATTTGTATTGTGCTCATGTTGCATAATCCATAATTGGTTCCTAGCCATGGGGAAGAAGAAATGATATTGGCATATAAATAACAAAATCAGAGATTCTAAAGAGATTGTTCAAATGATTAAAGTATTAGAGAAAATGTTGAAAACTCTTGGAAGGCTTGGTGATAAATCAGTTTTCTTGCTTATGACTTCAGCTACACATATTGACTCTAGTCCTTGCACATGTGTGTGTATTTATGGTAGTAATGATGTAGGTGTATGTATGTGTGTTGTCAGTTATGCATGAGGGTGTGATATATATGTTCTTGTGTTGCTAGTGGTGTATATTATATCTGTGGGTATGATGTGTACACTATGTAATTTGATGAACATTAATGCATGTGTGTTTGCTGTGTGTGTGTGTGTATGTGTGTGTACATGTAGTCATTTGCATGCTTACGTGTCATGAGGACATCACAAGATAACTTTGGGGGATCTTGTCTGGTCTTTTTATATCTTTGTTATTCTTCCATTATGCATGCCATGATTGGTGGCCACCAAATTCCCAGAAAATTTTCTATCTCTGCCTCAGCTATCTCTTTAGGAGTACAAGGATTAGAAATGTTCCTGATACAAGTCCAGTTTTTACTAGGACTCCAGAGATTCAACATTATATCATCACAACTGTTCAATGTCTAAATTAATTTTTCAGTTGCTTCGATAAATTACCTAAAAGATAGAAACTTTGAGGAGAAAGGGTTTATATTGATTCACATATCCAGAGTACATTCCATCCTAGCAAAGAAATCAATGCACAGAAAAGAGGCAGAGTTTTGAAGGCTTTTCTCAACTTGCTCTTCTGGTTACAGTATTCTGGATCCTGCCCAAGAAATAGTGTCACGCATAATGGGCTGAACCTTACCAGATCAGGTAACTTAAACAGATATTTCATAATATGTCCAGAGGACTGCCTCCCTGCTAATTCTAGATATCATTAAATGGATGATTGAAATGAACTAACAAGTGGGTGGCTTTACCAAAGAATCAAACTTCCACATTATCTTGACTTCACTCTTTAAGAATAATAACAGTTGTTGCAGCTCCAGCAAGGGGCTACAAATCACAATGGTAAGTGTGGGAAAGTTCAAAGATAAAAAGTGTTTGTGTGTGTGGGGGGGTAGATAACGGAAGAAAAGAGGAAAGATGATAGGGAGAGAGGTTGAGTAGATAGAAAGGAAGAATGAAAGACACATGTATGGAAAAGAAAAGGAATTTAAAAGACTCTAGAAAGACATTCAACTCATAAAATACTTAATGCTCTTACAGACTCAAATAAGGTCTATTCTGTATGGAATGGACCCTGACCCTTGAATCTCAACCTGACTCACTTCTTTATGTTGAAAAGAATGTTAAACCTGCTTCTGGTGTCAAATCTGCTCACCAGCCTAGGTTTTAATCGAGATAAATTCAATCCATTTGATATTTTTCAACTAGAATGGCTCATTGATGACTTTTATTTTAGACCCCCTTTTCTACAAGTGAATATATAGTTACTGCAAATTCCCTAACATACACACACACACACACACACACACACACACACACACACACACAAATGTGCATAGCATAGAGTGTCATCAAAAGCTCTCAGTTAGAGATAAATTGCCCATCTCAGTGAAAACTCTTCATTTTTATGCACACACATGCACGATGTTCAGATGTTCAGGCTACATATGTTTGTTGCTTTTAGTTACTACATGCCACAAGTGCTTGTTCAATAACTTCTGACTGAGAATTCTGATTCCAGGGTTAATTGTTTTCTCAAAACATAGTAAAAAATGTAACTCAAATGCAGATAACAAGGTCTTGGATCTATCGAACTTCTGTCTTTAAATAAAACATTTCTGCTTTAGCCTCATTTCTAGCTGGGTATAAAAGGTCAAGTGTTTCAGAAACCAAGAGACCACTGTTTGCAATTTATCAATCTACACTTACCTGGGTACCATTTTTCCTTTCCTGGCTGGGTTTAATCTCCTCTCTATTGGTCTTTTTTTGCAGATGACCTTTCATCTCATTTCTCATCTGCTGGTCCCATCAACCCTAACTTTGTATCTGCTAAAACTCAGGTAATTGCTTTTAGATGGGTATAATTAAGAAACCATTAGTGTAAAGTTTCATTCCAGTTTACGCCTTGGTCTGCATTTGAGCAGAGAAATATGAAATTAAGGTATTAGCTCTTTTCAGGGGTATGAGTCACAAGCTAATAAGTTTCAAAAGCAGTTTCTCAACTGTAATGATTGTGCTTTTCCCTTTGAAAATCTCTGTGGAGTTATTACAGAAGGAATATTTTTAAAGAAAGGGGAATAAAAATAGAAACAGACATGGGATGGGTATGTAGGTCTTGAAATAAGAGTATCGACATTGCTCTGAGTGGGTCACATTTATCTGTAAATTCACTATTGCAATTAAGTCTGTTTCAGAAAGATATGCATAATATGATTTTTCTAAAATATGGGTTCTTGATTTGCTAGAGATAAATAAAATTTTATATATATAAAATGTGGGTGAGTGTGTGTGTGCGAGTGTGTGTGTGTGTGTGTGTAAAATGAAAGTAGACAGACATTTCTAAGAAAAACAAACATGAGTTACGGGAGAAAGAAGTTGGGTGAATAGTACTACACTTCAGTGGAAAAGCTCAGTAGTCAATACATACTTGTATAGAAATGTCTTTTATGAGGAATGCCGAATGGCTGAGAAACACCTAAAGAAATGTTCAACATCTTTAGTCATAAGGGAAATGCAAATCAAAACAACCCTGAGATTTCACCTCACACCAGTGAGAATGGCTAAGATCAAAAACTCAGGTGACAGCAAATGCTGGCGAGGATGCGGAGAAAGAGGAACACTCCTTCATTGTTGGTGGGGTTGCAGACTGGTACAACCATTCTGGAAATCAGTCTGGAGGTTCCTCAGAAAATTGGATATTGAACTGCCTGAGGATCCAGCTATACCTCTCTTGGGCATATACCCAAAAGATGCCCTAACATATAAAAAAGACACGTGCTCCACTATGTTCATCACAGCCTTATTTATAATAGCCAGAAGCTGGAAACAACCCAGATGCCCTTCAACAGAGGAATGGATACAGAAAATATGGTACATCTACAATGGAATGTTACTC